>NW_025791835.1:322500-480000 GCF_021901455.1 Neodiprion lecontei
CGTGTTTAGCGTTGACGATGACTCGACGATAATCTTCGGCGAAGCCTAGCACATAATTTAACGGCAAGACAACATCGAAATTTCCAGCCGCATCGGTTAGGTCCTTATCCCCACTCAACCACCCGGTATTCTCCAGACTATATTGCTGGCCTGGAGTCAAGGATACGTAACCCTTCATGGTGCTGGTGATGCCGACATTTTTATTCCGATCAATCTCTACACCGTTCAACTCGTAGCGAATTTCCTCAAACAAATGACAAACGGCCATATTGATCAATTTCGTAACCGTCACCGCAGCCACACCATCATCCTTTGTGATTTTTCCGTGAATGTGTAGAGAGCTTTTACTGGGCAGTAGACACAAGTCTTGATGTTGAACAACAATATGGATTTCATCGTTGTTCTGGAAGGTGGATGATGCAAACGGTTGATGAGCATGAATCTCAGAGTGCGCGATCGATTCATCGAATACCACAGGTTTCTGTATTCTTATTATTTCTTCCATGGTAACACGCACAGGATGCAGCGAACACGAATTTTTATTTTCCAAAATTTCCACGTAATCGAAGACCTAGGCTCTGGAGAAACCGAGCGTTCAGAGGTGTCAGTCTCGTAGGCGGTGTAAACGTTGTCAGAGGTGTCGGGCGACTGACGATTTTTGGCCATGACGTTTGAGTTTTATAACTTTTGCCCAACTTTCTCGTCTCAAACACGATTCCCATTATTTGAGTGATTTCAAGTGTAAACGTACAGTAATCGTTTCGCCGCGAAAATTAATCAGCTCGTCGTCTTGATCGACTATTCTCAGCTGTAAATGATGTATCGACTGTACGGCGATTGGTAGGTAAATGACGTTGGTAGGCACTTCGACAATCTTATATCCGGATGGAACGGTTGGGAAAAATTCGTGAATCGTGTGAGCTCGACGCCCGTTTATGTACGCCCCTGTGGTTATGCTACACTCAACGCGTAAAGTATTAACCTTCAGTATGGCTACGGGTAGTTCAGATTTATGAGTAACGTTTCGTGATAGCTCAACCGCCTTAAATCCCAATAATCGGCCGATCGAATCTTTGGGCTTAAAGTCTACCACATGATTGCATGTGACTTCACTGTTCAGCTCGTTGTTGTTAGCTGTCAGACTGAGGGTGATGTCGGAGGGTAGCTCCTTATGTAGAAAATTTTCAATATCCTCAATTTCATAGCATCCCGTGGGTATCACGATGCTCTCTCTGCTGTTGTCCGCTCGTTTCAGGTAAAATTTATTACACCTCTCATGAATATTGGGTATTGAATTGAATGTCAGGAACTCGACGAGTCCGAGAACATAGTTCTTCTCTGGTGATAACTCGATTGGGGGGAAATATTGAGCCTCCAGCACGGAGGATGTGCCTGACAGTGTTAACGTCAACGATTCCGGCATGACTAATGCTTGCTCATGTAACACCTGTCTTTTTATAGTTGTTCGCTGAGAAATTTGAGACACAAGTGGCCGCAAATCACAGTATCATATTCTTGATACCTCTTATGATTGTATTCAACGCTGCCAACACCGAGATACCTCATCAAGTCCTTAGGCGGTTTCAAATCACCGAAACTATCGAAATACACAACATGGTCACCATTTTTCTTGTACGCAACCCAATGCGTCCCTGGGCCGTTTTTATCATCAAGATTAATAATTGCGGATTCTCGCATTTTTGGTCCTGATTTCGGCAGATCATTCCGCATGAAAACACCTCGAAAATGCGAAATTTTCATATTTTTAGCATAGTTGCGTAAATCAATGTTGGTGAGAGCTCGGTGTGGCAGCTTTACTAGTTTCTTGCCGGACGTAAGTACAGGCCCATTCCGCTGCGGTAGGGTCGCAGGTATAATCCCTTACCCAAAGCAATCGCCTCCATTGTTGCATTGTGCCGTTTGGCCTCTTTCAACCGATGTTTGTTGGCACTAGCTTCGTTGACAGCTTTAGCTATACCTGCAGCACCACCCGCAAGAGCCCCAGTAGCGCTTAGACCGGCCAGAATTGGAATGAGAAACGGTAGGATGCCGCCAATTTTATCAGGCACAGGTATAACGCGAGGCATACGAATATTCTTCCCAGTCCCACGCGCGGCCGCACGAGCACCCGCCAACGCCGACTCAACGGCTTTATAACCCGGACGCATGGCGACCTTTGCTGCCGTGATGATGGATTTAAGATTCACAGTTCTCTTCCGCTGTTTACTCTTCCCGTCAGTTCCAGATTTCTTCTTCGCAGCCACTCCAAGTTTCGACCGCTTTGCAGCTAAGCCCATTCCGAGTTTAGATTTAGCTTTCATGGTGTTGGTGACTCCCCAGGCTACCGCCTTTTCACTTACACGAGCGTCCTTGGCCAAGACGCGATTCCACGCCTTCTCAGCGAGCGCTTTGTCGGCAAGATTTCTCGCTGCGGTATCGCGATTCTTTGCGTATGCAATGTCGTGGTCTTTACACGCGGCATCCAGCGGATTGATCCCCAAATCTCCACGAGCCAACCTCTTGGCCAATTTCGTTCCAGGTCCACAGTACTGATACCCTGGCACATGCAATTCAACTGGGAGATGATTGATGATTTTATTTAACAAACCACCACCGCGTTTTTTCCGTGTGCACATCCTCATAGTCAGGCAACAACTAACGTGACTTCTATAAAAGGCGGAATTTATATACCGTCATCTCAGTTTTCGTTGTCATGCTAACGAAGCATCATGAGATTTCAAGATCAGCCCGATAAACTACCTATCGCAAATTTCGATAAAATGGTTCGACGTGGTAAGAGGAAGATAGAAAAACGACATGGAAAATTGCTGCCAAATACCGTGAGAGCAATTTTTTGCGGGCCATCCAATTGCGGTAAAACTAACGCTCTTCTCGCACTCATCACCCACGGCAATGGATTGCGATTCGAAAATGTCTACGTCTATTCGAAATCTCTCATCCAACCAAAGTATCAATTTTTGCAAAAGTTACTAGAACCTGTGCAGGGAGTGGGTTATTTCCCGTTTCATGAGAACGATGAGGTTGTAAAACCGGAAGATGCTCGCCCCAACTCTGTTATGATTTTCGACGATGTGGCTTGTGAAAAGCAGGATAATATCAGAGCATACTTCAGCATGGGCAGGCATTGCGATATCGATAGCTTTTATCTAAGTCAAACGTACGCGCGCATTCCAAAACACCTAGTGCGTGACAATGCAAACTTATTGGTGCTATTTCGGCAGGATGATATGAATCTGAAACATATCTACAACGATCATGTGAACACGGACATGACGTATCAGCAATTTAAAGACTTGTGCTCGGCATGCTGGAATGATGACAATTACAGTTTTACCGTAATTGACAAGGATAGCGAAATCAATGGGGGGCGATATAGGAAGGGGTTTGACTGCTTTATAAGCATAAACTAACATAAACTTGCACAGTTTCGTTGCAACAATCGAGCCTGCAACATGGAGAGTGCCAAGATTCGTAAGCATAGCGATACATTGAGTGAAATATCAAAAGCATCCGATGTCATACGGCTGAAGCATAAGATGCTCAAGTTGGACAAGGACACGACCGAACAGGTTATGGGAGAGGTATTCAAGCCTTTAGTAACACCGCTGCAAAAATTGGTGGATACTTCAAAGCTGCAGCAGCAGCATATTAAACGTGAAATTAAAACGGAACTACCGGATGTGACAATGAAAAAAGAAGAGGAAAAAGATGACGAGAGTGCCGGGGATGATGATGATGAGGAGGATGAGGATATGGATGTGGGGAATTTCATGGATGCAAATGATAAAACACTGAAGTTTGGTCAAATTTCTACTACAAGTACACCGGTGAAGAAAACAACGGATTCCACAGCACAATATTTGAAAATGTTCAGCTCAAGTAAAAAGAGGGATTTGGATACTACATACGGCGTTCGAAAGTTGACAAGCGGTATGATGATTGGCGATACACCGATCAATTTCACTGATAATCTGGTCAATGTGGGGAATAAAAGTTATGAGAGAACACCTGGATTACTCGAATTACTGTTTAAAAAATCACCCGATGCATCGCTTGTAAATGACGCGGATAAGAATAATTATATAAAAATTGTAACGACGACAAATGCGCATCGAAAACGTTACCAAGCCGATGGAAGCCTTCGAGATGATTTAAAAAGTGCAAAGTATAGAAATTTCATTGCACAACACGTTGGCTCGCCGAAAAAATCAGGTAAAGGCTTACCCGTCTATAAGATTGCGCGAAAGGAGGGGCAAGATGTCGATTACGTCTACTGGGATGATCCAAATGAAATTGTAGATCGTCTCCGGCTGCTTATGGCGTCACAGGCTGCAGGCAATACCAGCCATTCCAACGAAATAGTCTCCATTATTGAGGAGTTGCGTGAGGCTGGAATCGTTTATTAGCGGCGTGTAAACATAAAATCATCATTTGTTCAGTGACCGTCCAGTGATGAGCATAGACATATTCGGTCGACACTCGGAGCGTGGTGGGGGTAAAAAATTTATTCGAGGGCCTCCGGGTGTTGGATTCAAAATCACCAGCGACAATCAGTATGATTTGGACGGTAAACGATTGTGTAACATAGCTGATCCGCAGCACTCCACCGACGCCGTTTCCTTAAAAGTTCTCAATACCGCTTTACAGTCTATGGCTGTGGATATTGTGGATACTTTTCAATCAAATTTTGAGAGTTTCGCGCATAATCACAACGAGGAGTTGAAACAGCTACGCATAAATAACAAAATCATTGAAAATACGTTGAATCGCATCAAACATATTGGGGAGCAGGCAACACCAACGTTGGGACAGACCAGCAGGGAATTAGTATCGATTGAGGAACCAGAGTGGTTGGACAGCAATTCGAAAAATTGATAGGTGAAGAGTTGGGAACAATGAAGACTGCAATAGCTGCCGAACTTCACAGACAGGCTCGACGCAACTATCCGCGCCGATTCGTAGATGTACGCGGACTGGATGAGACCTGGCAAGCTGATCTCGTCGATATGACCGCATACAGCTCGTGCAACAAGGGATACAAATACCTACTAACAATCATCGATATATTTTCCAAGTACGCGTGGGCGGTGCCGATAAAGTCCAAGAGTGGGAAAGATGTTGCCGCTGCTATGAAATCTGTACTGATCCAGAGTCGTATACCTGCACATCTGCACGTTGATCGAGGCAAAGAATTTTACAACAGCGAATTCAAAGCCCTCGTGAAGCATCACAATATCAACATGTATTCGACATTTAGCAACTTAAAGGCGTCGATATGCGAACGTTTCAATCGAACATTGAAGAATAAAATGTGGAAGCGGTTTACTCTCCAAGGATCGTACGAGTGGATTAATATTTTGGATGATTTAATGAAGTCCTACAACAACACCAAACATCGCACGATTCGTATGAAACCGGTGGATGTCAGCACGGAGAATGAAAAACAGCTGTATCGTAGCGTGTACAAGCCTCGGCAAATCAAACGAAGCGATCGAGCGCGGAAATTCAGTATAGGCGATCGAGTTCGAATCAGCAAGTACAAGAATGTATTTGAAAAAGGCTATACACCCAATTGGACGACTGAAATATTCACCGTGAGTGAGGTGAAAAATACCAATCCACCCACCTACAAACTTACCGATTATCAAGATCATCCCATCGAGGGGGGCTTCTACGCGGAAGAGCTCGCCAAAGTGAAATATCCCGACGGCTACCTTGTGGAGAAAGTATTACGCAAGCGGGGGAATCTGTTCTATGTGAAGTGGTTGGGTTTTGATAGTTCGCACAATAGTTGGATAAATAAAACAGACATGTAACATAATTTGTATGTATTTTCCGAATTACAATAAAAGATTTTGAATATACAAATATTTCCACATTTTATCTCTTTTGTGCGCACATGTGCCATACTCTGTACTATGAAAATAATAATAATAATAATAAAAATAATAGTGATAATAATAATGATAATATGCAATTTTTGCCATACGATTATTACACATTTTATTTTTTGGAAAACTTTTTTTCATTTTCTGAAAACTTTTTTTCGTTTTCTGAAAACGTTTTTTCATTTTCTGGAAACTTTTTTTCGTTTTCAGAAAACTTTTTTTCATTTTCTGAAAACTTTTTTTACGTGTTAATCAAATGGGAAAAAAGTTTTCTGAAAACTTTTTTTCGTTTTCTGAAAAGTTTTTTTCATTTTCTGAAAAGTTTTTTTCGTTTCCTGAAATTTTTTTTTTCATTTTCTGAAAACTTTTCTCGTGTTAAACGAATAAATATGAATAATTGCTTGATATATTATTAATAAGTGAATAAACAATTGATGAGTATATGAATTCGCATTTTGAAACTTCAAATCTATTAAATATCGTATTGATCATGAAACGTTTCCGCCCGATGGTGGATCGTTCGAGGCGCCAAACATCAAATATTTACATCAATTTTATGTCTACAGTTTATCCTATAGCTATTGGGGGGCTGGGACAAACCCCCAAGGTACGGTGTCGGTCTGTCCGGGTATCAATTGCCGCTTGTCATCCTGCCAACTCAGAGCCAATTTTTTTTGTACGATCGTGCTTACTTCGTGTTTTTTGCTGCGTATTAAACACTGTGGAAGAGTCAACTCTCGGTAAGCCGTCAGACAGCGCTTATAATCATCAAACGTGATGCTATTTATCGATGAATTTCTTACACCCTTGGCACGCTTACTCACTTTTACGCCACTGTCATATTTTTCCCCATCCTCACCCATCGTAGTAAATGTGTACAGCTTTGCTCGCAGTCCCACAAACTCTGTCATAATTTTACCATTATTTTCATCCTTCATTAGCCCTAGTTGTTTTTTGTTTTTAAGGGGAATACCATACACATTGTCGGGCGGATAGTCAGAGGTGTCAAACATTGTATCTACATCACGTTTGATGATATCGTAGATATTAGGCACATTGAATTGATAAATAAGGCTGTCTGTGTCGGTATACATCAATTTAGCCTGTTTATTCGAAAAGTTGGTTTTAATATAATTATAGTGGAAATCGTAGAGAAAGATTTTTGACAGATCTAGAATTGATGCGCCGACGTAAATAGGTTTGGTGAAGTGAACTTTGACACGATTCATTTCAATGATAACCATATCAGTGTCAAATACGGTGCAGCTGTGAAAGTTTGCTCGGGCAATAAGCGTTCTCGCACCACCTTTTCCCTCCCATTTTGTAACCAATTTAACATCTTTATGATTTCGCACATTCTCCATAGTCTTGCCGAACACAGCGTTATTCATGAGTTTGTAAAAGTTTTTCTCAAATTCATTCCTAGATTGCTTACGCATGTCTGTATTGAGCGTGATGTAAGGCTCGAGCCATGGAGATTGCGCAAATTTCAAAATTCTATGCACTTTCGTTAATTTCAATCCTAAACTCAAACACTGTTTCAAATTTCTATAGTGCAATATATACTTTGTTTTGGGGTGAAGGGTGGTCGCGAGTTTGGCATTTTTACTACCTGGAGGAGTAAAATGTTCGGGACAAAGAGGTAGGTCTTTGTGATCCTCGTGGAGTTCTACAGGGTAGTCCAAATCTACCTCCAGAAAGTAACCGATCGGCGAATCGTCCGGATGGTTCGTTATATCGATGTGCTGATATTCCCACTCGAACGAACCGATTGGTAAATGCACGCTCATAGCTGCACCGTACAGGTTATTCACGTCAAAATACATGAGATACGATTCCGCTTTGTTTGGATCAAAATCTGTTCCCATGAATCTATTATTGGCCCGAGCGTGTCGATTGGAACATTGCGCTACGCCGCCTCGAATGGCTCTTTCAATAAATAACACCATTTCAGGGTTGTCTAAAAGTTGCAAATTTACATTAGTATGCTTGAGCATCGCGTCAAAAGCAAGCCCCGGTGCAGTGTAGTAGTGCAACGGATCTAAATCGTATGTTTTGAAGCAGCTAACGCGGAAATTTTCGAAAATATCGGCAAGCAAAAGAACATCGGTCTTTAAATATAAATCCGAATAGCCTCCCAATGACTCTAAATGGAATTCCCTCCAAACAGTTTTCGCGTGCTCGTAATCGGTGTCTGAAATATTTGCATCGCAGAGGTGCGAGTAGAAATGCTTCTTTGCAGGTAATCGCGGTTCATCGAGTTTCCCCCAACAATCGACGTATTCATAGGGAAAAACGCCTTTGCGGGTCATCAAACTGAACTGAGTCGGGTTATTATAAAATTTACGTGTTATGCGTTTATCGGTATCGGTCAAATATTTGGAAAGTTTATCGATACTGCTAGCCATAAATCGAAACGAATCGATGAATCTCAAGTGCATCATTGTTCCATCGACGCGTTTCGTGAAGGATATATATTTTTCCTTATTTATGGGTAGCAGTGTAATTTTACCGGGAAAAGTTGACGCGAGAGATTTTATTAAAAAATGAGAATCGTAACCGGACAAATTGTGGAAAACTATTGGAATTGTGTGCGACTCTCTGAAATTCAAATTACACCGATTATGAGCAGGACCACGATATTTACCCGTGAAGTGACAGTGATCGTAACACTTTTTCTCCTCAGGGGTAAACGGTTTTTCACAAATATAACAATTCTTTGCGCGCATGTGACGATCGCGTTGCACTTGGGTAAGAGACTCCATCGGAATTATGTTTTTGATGCGTGACTCTACTTGAATTGATAAATCTTTAAGCTGTTTCATAAACCAATCTATGCAATCGACACCGCGTTTACCGTGAAACTCCGATAAAGTCTCATCGTACGCGCAATGTACATAGTACGCTACACTGTGCGGGATATGCTTTTGAATTTCACAAGTCTTACGAGTTTCAAATTCATCCACAGGTTCAGGGATTAATATACATTCGAGATCGGCGTATACGACAAATGGAACGGTGCCTTTGTTTTGAAAATTGAAAAATACTAAATCTTTACACTTGGGAAACTCCATGCGTACTTTATTTAGCGTAATACAATCTTGTCGATGATTGTCGTAGGCATGTTTCACGCTAAAGTGGCACAAACAATTGTCACATAAAAACATTTTGTGTTCATGAACGGACAATTGTTTGCTCACCAATCGGGAAAGATCTTTAATCCAAGCAAAATGGAATCTCGGCGCAAACTCACCAGTCATATCGTCTTCCGGATTACTCTCAACCATTAGAAGATTGATCGTGTCAATGTTTACGCTATGCAAATTTTCACTCAAATAAATTGGCACGATGACGCTTTTATTTGATTTTACATGATGCGAAAAAGTTTGAGATTCTATTCCATATACATTGATGCGCAAATTATTCAATCTCTCAAGCTTTTTCACATCATGTAGAGTAGCAGGGAATTTGATACCTGTACAGTCCAACTCGGAAATATATCGATGATAACGGCTAGTCCTATCGGCGTTGATCTTGACCGGGTGGAGGGCTGCTATGACGGACCAGAGAAGGCATCTTTCGTCCTCGTTCCTCACGTTCACCACCGCTCTCTTCCGTTGAATGTCTTGGGGCAGGTCGACGAATGTTGAAGCCCCCGCGGCGAGAGGCTGATAGCGATTGATATTTACAGTGAGGTTAAGGATCTCAATCATACTCCAGCCGGAATCGCGTTGCTCGAAATCTTCCACCTTTGACTGCAGATCATCCCGTGCACGTATAAACCAACCATTTATATCGCTTGATGGGAGGAGAATCGCCACGTTGGAGGTGTTGAAACTCTTAACTTCAGTGGAGATCTCTTCGTGCTTGGCATTTTCGAATTTGCACGATAATATGATGTTAACCTTCACATTTCCCTCCTCGCGCAGTATCAGCTCCAACTTCTCGGTGACGACGCGCTGCACATCGTCCAGAAAGGCGTCCAAATTTTTATGACGGAGATTTGTGATAACCCCCGTTCTGATTCGGCTGGCAAAAGCGCTATCCACGTCGTCCCATTGTACACCTGCAGGAGTACCGATATTTCCACCCGTCACCACTGTGCGCTGCTGCAACTGCTTGATCTTCGTCACCCAAGATTGCAGGAGTGCGATCGTATGTTGGATCCGTATTTTCGCACCAACGGTTGTTCCTCGTTGCATGGAAATATCGCGCAGAACTTGGATATTTGCAATTCCAATATCAGTCCAATGATTGATGACAGCGTCATTCTCTTCTCCGGGTGGTTGCTCTCTTAGCAAATTGTACGTCCCCTCCATCTGCTCCGCAAGTCCCATATACGCTTCGACTGCCATGACTTTGACGTTGATATAAGCTGAACTTTGTATAACTTTTTTGACTTGCACGTATCGTGTAAGACTGACGAGTCTGCATCGGATGTTTGAGCTTATATGTATATAGACCGATAGATCGCAAGAATTTGGGAACTGTGCGCACTGCGTTCTGCGCATATCAGAGGGTAAAATGACCTCAAAGATGCGGTGCGCACTGCGTTCTGCGCATATCGGAGAGTGAAATGACGTCAGAGATGCGGTGCGCACTGCGTTCTGCGCATATCGGAGAGTAAAATGACGTCAGAGATGTGGTGCGCACTGCGTTCTGCGCATCTCGGAGGGAAAAATGGCGTCAGAGCCGACTGGGCCCACCCTTTATCCGACCGGCCATCCCTAAATTTTTGAGTTTTATTGCTCTCCCGGCTCTGCAGAGAAGATGAAATTCATGTAAAAAATGAGGTCAGAGGCGACGGGGTCCGCAGTCCCCCTCCCGCCATCCCTAAATTTTTGGGTTTTATGAGTCGTTAAGCAGCGTGAGCCATGTGGTGGGAAAAATCGGTCAACGAAAAGCGAGTGGCGAACAGTGTTTGGTGTCAGAAAAATCTTATCTTGCCCGCTCTTCACCGGATGGTATGTGCACATGCAGTTTTGGGGTTTTACGACTCTTGATAGCGAGCAAGTCCGAGCCTGCACATCCCCAACCATATTAGCGTGGGGTATGCAATGGAAAGCTGGCGAGCTCTTGAGAAAATTTTCTCCTAGCTTATACCGCCTCCCCCGCGTTACTCTTTCGTCGAAAAAT
Organism: Neodiprion lecontei; assembly: GCF_021901455.1. Taxonomy (NCBI): domain Eukaryota; kingdom Metazoa; phylum Arthropoda; class Insecta; order Hymenoptera; family Diprionidae; genus Neodiprion; species Neodiprion lecontei. The sequence continues at coordinate 333,546 of NW_025791835.1, forward strand.
CGGTCAACGAAAAGCGAGTGGCGAACAGTGTTTGGTGTTAGAAAAATCTTATCTTGCCCGCTTTTCATCACCCTCCCGACTCTGCAGAGAAGATGAAATTCATGTAAAAAATGGCGTCAGAGGCGACGGGGTCCGCAGTCCCCCTCCCACCATCCCTAAATTTTTGGGTTTTATGAGTCGTTAAGCAGCGTGAGCCATGTGGTGGGAAAAATCGGTCAACGAAAAGCGAGTGGCGAACAGTGTTTGGTGTCAGAAAAATCTTATCTTGCCCGATCTTCACCGGATGGTATGTGCACATGCAGTTTTGGGGTTTTACGACTCTTGATAGCGAGCAAGTCCGAGCCTGCACATCCCCAACCATATTAGCGTGGGGTATGCAATGGAAAGCTGGCGAGCTCTTGAGAAAATTTTCTCCTAGCTTATACCGCCTCCCCCGCGTCACTCTTTCGTCTCTATGTCACGTGATGCGTGCTCTACGAATGATTGGCCGGCTGGGTTTTGCTCGGTGGGGGGCGGGTGCGAGTCCTTTAGTATTTATTCGAACAGTGGTTTGAAAACTTCTCTAGTAATTTTGAAAAAATCCTTCGTGTCAAAACAGACGTTTTTGATAAAGTGAGCTGTGAGAAAGAAAAAAATCGGTGTTCATTGGAAAAATCTCAAGACTTCAACGAGTTTATATTTTTTGTGAGTACTTTATAGAATACACATATATATGTATATGGTGCTACGCCAATCCTCTTACGATACTGTGAATGTTGATTTGAATTCCGTAATGATTATCGCATTTGATTAGTATGTTAACAAAAGTTTTTTCGATTTGTTTTAACTTTTCTGTATTCCCTATCATCGTATCCATAAAAATTCTGGAAAAATTTTAGAATCATATCGAAAAAATATGAACGGACAGAAAAGGGGGCCATCAGACTCCCCACCTCATTCACCACCACGATCGCCCACATATAAGCGGGTATGCAGAGGGGCGGCTTATTATGAGGAGGATGATGATGATGAATTGACAGATAGTGATGCTGATAGGCTAATTATCGACCCCGAGCATCATCTCGAATCATCATCATCATCGAGTGATGTGGAGGAGGAGGAGGAGGAGGAGGAGGAGGAGGAGGAGGGGGAGGAGGAAGCAGAGGTGGAGGATGTTTGGAATGGCGGTGATGATAATGACGCACGCTTTCAATTCGCTTTACTTCTGGCTCAGATTGATGAAATCCGCGAAATCCTGGGAGACATAGATAGGGCTGACGATGATGGATATTTTTCGGACGAGGATTGGTGAGTAGCACTACATTAAAATAAAATTCTAGTATCTTCCACACCTTCTCCGTATCACTCATTTTGAATGGGTGGAAACTTTTTTGAATTGGAGATTTATCATGCATATAAATGATGAGTGCAGCAGCATCAACTTTTCTATTTCGGCTTGCTCTTTTTACAGATTTTTCATCGCGAATCAATTTTGGAAAGAAAAAATGTCATCTCATTCGAGTGATGATAACGACGAGTGGTCGAGCATTGATTGGGGCGAGGCTGAGGAAGAGATAATTATAGGCTTTTCCGAAGCAACACGCGAGTTCTCGTTGGAGGAGCTTCGGGATCTCGTTGAGGATGCGCGAGCTGCTCGAGTGAGACCAAACAGCCAATATTATATAAATTACGGTGATATATGTATGCAAATAATTGTAGAAAAATGGGCGAATGAAACTATTGTAATAATTATAGATGTTGAAAATAGCGATGATGATGATATTGTTAACGAGCAGGATAGCGATAATGATTTTATGGATTATTTCGAGGAATAAACCACGCTAAATTCATAATTATTGATTATATATTTTTCACAAGTAAAAATTCATAACATTTACATTTTGTATGACGAGAATGGGTAAAAGTTATAAAGATATATATTTGTAATGTATCCTATTTCTAGATTATAATTTTATTGAATAGTAAATTTTTTTAATTCCGTGTATAAGCTATGATATAATTGAGATTAATTCTATCGAATATTCTACATATAAACGCGAATATAATTGTATATATCCTAATAAATTCTATTTTTATTTTGGTAAATATTGTCCATATTATCTATACACGCGATTGCAAGCTAAACAGTCTTTAATTAGGGGATTCGGTCCATCCACGATATCGCCATCGGGTCCTGGTGTATAATGTATGCTACATCTGCGGAACCTTGCGACGGCGTGGTCCATTTTCATATTCTCTGGTAGTTTATCCCACGCATCATTGATGGAGTTTGATGCGAACGTGCAGATAAATTCTTTTGGTAAAAAAGCTATATCCTCGGACATCATTCCCCTTAAACCATCCAATTCTTTGTACAGACGGAAGGATTTCTCGAGGGAGCTGGTACACTCCTTCGAATACCAACTCCTTAGTCGCTGCACATTTTCAAACGCGCAATTGTATGCCGGGATGTATTCAGAGTTGTCATCATACCAAATTGAGCCTGGCGCTGCTGCTTGCTGGAGGTTATTCGCTGGAGAGTATCCATGGTTCGCGTCGTGCCACGATGCCGCTTCCATATACCTCAATTTTTCCAGTGCAGGGGGTATGATATGCAAATCTTCCATATTAATAACCCTCGTTGTACCATCGACGATCTCCGTCAGCCATGCTTTCTTCTCCGCCCCTTTGACGTATACGTAACACGCATTTTCAACCATTTTCTCACAATCTTCGTCACATCCTCGTGAGATTTGTTACCCGCGTTCCATGATATTCCATGGTGATTGTGCGTCAACCATACATTGGTAGCTCTACATTCAAGTGGTAGGCTTGCCAAATCATAGGGCGGCTTGAAAATGATGTAATCCAGACCCGACCCGTTTACATTCACGACTGCGACTTCCTTGGGTACAAACTTCATGTTATGACCGATAAAACATTGCACGTCTAGGATCATCGCCATGTTGAGGAGTGGGAATGTTGCGCTCGATTATATACTGACGGATTGTATGTGGAAGACTGACTATTCCATCTCCAGCACACCCGCTTTTACCCCCTCGTGGATGAATTTTGTGGAAGTAGAGGGGGGTCGCATAGTTCATTTAAGGCGCATAACTGCATGAAAATTCGAACTTGTTGAATTCTCCACCAAGGTATTTCATTTGCAGGCGATTTTCTCCGGCCATGCTACACATTTCAGTCAACTGACTGGAATCTTCTTGTAGAACTCTTGCGATTCTCGGCGGTAAGAAGACGTTGTATTCTCCATCGATTGTCGCCAGAACACGTACCCCGAATTTTGTTTTGACCAGTCGTAACCCGATGACGTCATACACTCCCCCAATTTCGAGTTCCGACATCTTCTTGGTTGGCAGATTCTCCAGGCGGCTGACGTGGTTAACTTTTGCTAGATCCATCGCGTTTCGAGGTTATTTCACGAGCGAGAACAGTTCACAATGAGAATACGATGAGAACAGAGTGACGATCACGATAGACGTACGCTTTATATACCACCCACCCCCACTACAATTTTCCATTGGACAAGTCTCGACACGCATATTATGCGAGGAATTTTTATGGGGACCACTCCCCCACTATCCCAGATTGGTTTAAGTGCATTGTCGGCACTATCTCAAAGAGCAATTTCCTGGAATTTTTTCAATAGATCTGGCAAGTTTTTACCCTATCTGATTTATGTGCGGCTTTCCGGCGCCAAACAAGTCTCGACAGGAATTATTTAGTGTGTGTGTGTGTGTGTGTGTGTGTGTGTGTGTGTGTGTGTGTGTGTGTGTGTGTGTGTGTGTGTGTGTTTTTTTTTTTATTAAGGGGGGGGAATGCTTTTACGCATTCCAGGCATAGATGTTTCCTTAGATGTTTTGCATAGGTGGACTGCATATATTATTCGCCTGGATATGTGAGACTCAACTAGCGCCATACAAAAAAAAAAAAAAAAAAAAACTTGACACTAGCTACTACTCACTAAACCCTAAACCCCTTTTTCTTCTCTCCTCTGATCCCCTGCGGTACGACTGTGAAGTATTACTTCGCAGGGGGAGGTTTAGCTGCTGCTCTTCCTTCTGGTAGCTAAGGTGTTATTTCTTCCTTCCTTCCTTCTAGATCTTGTTTTCTGTTCTTCTTCCTTCAATGGAACGCAACTCTGTAAGCACTTCGGTAGCAAACGTGCATGTGGCGTTCCAGGCAGCTTCGGTTGGCAGCATTTCTTCTACTATTGACTCTGGTGTGATTCTCTTGTTCAGGATCTTCTCTAACTCATCACGCTGAGGGATAAAACGAGGGCACTCAAAAAAAACGTGCTCCGCATTTTCAGCAACTCTTGGGCAGGCCGGGCACTCTGGAGAATCATCATGCTTAAAGCGATGGAGATATGCCCGGAAACAGCCGTGTCCTGACAGCATCTGTGTCAAATAGTAGTTGACCTCGCCGTGATTCCGGCCCAGCCAAACGTCAATCCTTGGTATAAGTCGATATGTCCATCTTCCCTTTTCTGCAGCATCCCATAGTTGTTGCCATCTTGCAATACTATATCGTCGCTCTTCAGTTCTCAGATCTTCAGCGCTCAGTGTAGATGACCTCTTTCGGTGGTATAGGTTCCGTCTTTCCTCAGCTAGAACTCTAAGAGGCAGAGTTCCAGAAATGACGCACACTGCTTCCTCGGATATTGTGTGAAAGGCGCTTGCAACTCTTAGTGCACTTAATCGGTAAACCGGTCCGGCTTTCCTCCATGATTCTTGGGTCTCCAGCGCGTCTGCCCAAACGGATATTCCATATGTGAGCACTGATGTGACTACTGAAGACAACAATAGTCTCCTGCTCTGCTTCGGGCCTCCAACATTCGGCATCAGTCTTGATAGACTGGTTACCACCGCTGATGCTTTAGCACTTACGTGTTCGACCTGTTGCTTAAAGTTCAGTCGGGCATCAAGCATCACTCCCAGATATCGGATAAATGGTTGCGATGTGATCTCATGCTCGCCGACATTCAGCTTGATGTTTTCGACAATCTTTCTGCTGGTGATGAGCACCGCTTCAGTTTTGTGCTTGGCTAGCTCCAAGTTCATCATATCCATCCAACGGTTGATCCGGCTAAATGTGATATCAAAGGCCAGATTTATTTCTTCCAGATGTTTCGCGACAATCACCACGGCTACATCATCGGCATATGCTACCAGTTTGACTTCTTTTGGCACTGCTATTTTCAGGAGACCATCGTACATGACGTTCCATAGTAGCGGGCCTAGGACTGAGCCTTGTGGCACACCACCGGTAATATTATACTCCTTAGGACCACTCTGTGTGTCATATCTAAGGACCCTGCTCGTGAAGTAGCTTGCTACCATCCTACACAGGTATCCTGGAACTTGTTTCTCTTCGAGGGCCCGCATGATGCAGTCCCAATTGGCGGAGTTGAAAGCATTCTTGATGTCCAATGCTGCTACCAAACAGTACTTTTTTGTACCACGTCTCCATCTCTTTCCGGCTATCGCTTCCTTGGCTGTATTGACAACCAGGTCGATAGCATCCAGGGTTGATCGTCCTTTCCGGAAACCATACTGATTTTCTGATAGGAGTGGATCGACTACAGCGTCTATTCTCTGGTGGATGATTCGTTCTAATATCTTACCCGCCGTGTCTAGCATGCAGAGTGGGCGGTAAGATGATGGCTCGTCTGGTGGCTTTTTTCCTTTGGGAAGCAGTACTAGTCTCTGTTGCTTCCATCTTCGAGGAAAGATCCCTTCTTTGAGACATGAGTCGTAGGTCTCTAAGAATAATTTTGGCGCTGCTTTAATAGATGTTTTTAGTGCAATATTTGGGATCCCATCCAATCCCGGCGCCTTATTATTCCCTACGCGATTGCATGCCTCCATCAGTTCTTCTTTTGTGACAGGTGGAATGTCTTCAGAATTAATCTGCAGTGATGAATATATAAACTCACGTTGCCGCGGAAACAGCGTTGAGACGATCCTCTCTAGGAGCTGTGGACACGTAGGTGACGGTATTGGCTGGTATTTCAGGTGGGTCATGACCACCTTATACGGTCTGCCCCATGGGTCCCTTTCTACTTCTTCGACAAGTTCCTTCCAGCAGCGTTTTTTGCTATCTTTGATGGCCTTGTTCAGTTCTCGGCGGGCCTTTTTGTACTCCGCGACCAGCTCCACCGAGTTAGGTCTTCGATAGCCACGTTGCGATGTTCTTCTTTTCTTGAGACAAGCTGTTCTGAGGGCGCTAATCTGATCATTCCACCAATGCACCGAAGGTCTTTGATTTATACCACGCTTACGAGGCATGCAGGTGTCACACGCCTGGGTGATTTTCGTCATTAGGTTCTTCGTCTTCTCCTCAGCATCTCCTGTGATGGTCGAGTCCTTGTCTAATGCTACTACCAAAGCTTCCGAGTCAAAGTCTTTTACTTTCCATCCAACTGCATTAGTTTGTCTAGTTGCTCTTCGAGGGTTCCGACCAGCCGATATTTCCCAAAGTATTGCATTGTGGTCGCTGGCGGTGTAGGTGTTCATAACTGTCCAAGAATAGCTTCCTCTCAATAGACTGCTGCTGACGAATGTGAGGTCTATTATCGAACTAGCCTCTCCCTTGGTGTATGTTGGTGTTTCGCCAATGTTAAGGAGAACTACGTCCAGCGTGGCCATTGCTTCAAGTAATGCTTTACCTCGCGCATTGGTCTGCTTGCTGCCCCAGTCTACCGCCCAGGAGTTGAAGTCTCCGGCTATTGCTACTGGGTAGTACTGCTTTGCATCCTCAGTAAGTCGATCCAGGAATTCTGTGAAGTCAGCAATAGGGAGGCTAGGTGGTGCATAGCAGCTATAAAAGCGGATACCGTTAACAGATGCTGCTACAAAGCCGTTGCTATTATTGCTCACTACGCTCTGGAAAGGAAATTTGCCACAGGACCAGATGACAGCTTTGGTGGTGCTGTCAGATTCCCAAGGTTGGTTATTCAGGTGTCTGTACGGCTCTGCTATTAGTACTAAGTCTATCTGTAGTTGACGCACGGTCTGCATAAGCAGGTCATGCGCAGTCTCACAATGATTGAGGTTGAGCTGTAATATCTTCATTATTTCTTGCTTGTCTTCTTCTGAAGCGCCTCTTGGAATACCGGGCATCTATATATGCCGGCATGGTGAGCAGCAACTTCTTCGCTATTCTTCTCAGCGCATAATACACATTTGGCTGGATTTTTACAGTCCGCAATTTTGTGTCCTTCTTCTCCGCATCTTATGCAGTGCTTAGACCGGTCAACTTTGCCCTTACACTGGGATCCAATGTGCCCGAAGTGCCAACATTTATAACATTGAACCGGTCTCATCGTCGCTCTTATTCGGCAGTTAACCCAACCGATTCGGATCTTGCCGTTTCCATCCAGTAGTTTTCGTGCTGTTGTCGCTGGTAGCGTCACTGTAGCCATCTGCGTACCTCTAAAGGCATTACGGATCTTTATTGCCTCTAGTGGTATCTCGCCAGCTTCCGGTTTCAGGGCGGCCTGGATATCTTCCTTCGTCGTGGTGTCATCGATGTCTCGAATCTCGATTGTCTCCTGTGGCCCTTTGCAGACTACTTTGGCGTCTTCTTGGAGGATGCCCGCAATGGCCTTCTGTAAGGCTTGGCCTTTGTCGGTGCTCTTCCTCGAGAGCGTAATCAACATGTCTCCGGCGTTGGTCTTGTGTACTTTGTCGACCGTATCACGGACCTGGTCTTCAGGAACGTCCTGTTTAATACGCCGCAATATCTCGGCATACTTCGCCTTGTCTGCTGGGCGGATGATCAGCGCGTCAGGCCTGATCCATTTGTGCGGTTTTTTCCGCTTAGGCTCCGGCCTGGTCTTCTTTAGAGACTCTTTTAGGAGCTGCTCTTTGGCTAGCCTCCTTTTCTCTTTCTTCGTTTGGACATCTGTCCAAACATTCGCGTCTTTTTTCTCAGCATTCTGCTTCGTCAGGTTTTTGAGAGGACTTGGTTTCAAGTCCTTCTTCTTTGTCATTCTGTTATCTGTTAAGCCCGGGGAGTTTCGGTTTTTTCTCTTGATAGACTTGATGACACTTCCACTTGTTTCTTCAGCAACAGATTCACCGTCACCATCGCATCCGGTGTCCATTGATTCTCCTTCAATCTCCACAGCAGGTGGACTGTTTTTCTCCGGAGTAAGACGAGGAGTGAGTCGTCGAGACGACTGCCACTCTTCGTCCAGTGTTTTAAATCTGCGAAGGGCGGTAACTACACTGGTCGTCTTGCTCTTTATCTCCTTGTGGATGTTGACCTTTGATTTGACAAACTCATGCAATTCGCTGGTCAGCGTTTCGAGGCGTTCCAGTGCTTGCGTCCTCTTCATCTCAGCGCCTGCTTCGATCGCTGCTTGTTGGGCGTGTAACCCGTTCTCACTCATGTTTGTTTCCTTTATATTACTCATATCCTTTTAATATTACCAGCGCATCGTACGGAGAGGAGCGGGTTGTCATAACTAGGAACGGGTATACCCTCGGAGATAGTAGTACTCCTACCCCAGTTCCCTGGGGCCTAGTCGACACTTAGCCAGTCCCGGAATACACGGACGGACTAGACTCGCTCGAGGCGGTGAAGATTCCGATCTCTATCACTCACTGCGTACTTCCTGATCAAGGCCCGAAGTGGCTGGCTCCTGAACTTTTGCTATAACTTACACCTCGGTAGAGCAAGCTCACATCAGCCTTAGCCGGTATCGTCGGAAACTACGATACAGGTTCCGGACACTCCCGGTGGGTCACAGCAGAGAACGATCTTCTTGTTGCAGCGTCAGATGGGATGACCTGCCCTCTTGAGGTCAGGTGGTATGATCAACCCTTTTTAAGGGGAGTTTGTTTCACGGGGGTGTATTTTATTTAGCCCCTACCCTCTGTACCCTGTTAACTAATAGACTCAGTCTCCTAGTATCATCCAAGGACAGCGAGCGTTCTCCAATTCCCATGGAGACGCGCCTGGTAGCAGTTTCTCTTCTGCCGCAGGTGTGTGTGTGTGTGTGTGTGTGTGTGTGTGTGTGTGTGTGTGTGTGTGTGTGTGTGTGTGTGTGTGTGTGAAAATCCTATGGGAATAGCCGCCGAAAATGACCGGGGGGGGGGGGGGGGTGAGAGCGGGTGCGCCGTGAGTGGGGGGGGGGGGGGGGGGCTAGGGGGGAGCTGGGGGGAGCTAGGGGGGAACTAGGGGGGAGCGCCGCCATCTTTGAGTTAGAACCGGCATATATACAGTACTCGAGTTCGATTGGAGTACCCTGCTGAGGACGCGTAAACTAAAAATAATAGCGGTTGTGTGCCCTTGTCACGGGCGACTCTGAAACGCCACGTTACAGTATATGTTTGAATATTATACATTCATAAATCTTAATATATAAATACATTTGTTCATATATATATTATACATTATTATAATTGAATATGAACGGAGTTAATTAAGTCAGATAATTCAATAAAATAAGGAAATAATTGATTAAATAAATTATTTTTCTTAGTGAAACATATTCTTATTTCTAATAATATGTGAGCAAATAATTAAAAAATATACAGGATCCTTTCAATAATTATATTTATTTTCAATGAATTCAATTATTGTAGAAAAAATTTTTTTTTTTTAAATTTCTCTTTTTTTAGAAGTAAATTCAAAATTATAATATATATATATATGTATATTATCATATATACATATATGTATATACACATATTATACATTATTACGATTGAATATAAATGGAGGTAATTAGGTCAAATAATAAAGAAAGGAAATAATTGAATAAATAAATGATTTTTCTTACCGAATGATATTTATATTTTAATTAATATGTGAGCAAATGATTGAAACATACATAGGATTTTTCAAATAATTATATTTATTTTTAATGAATTTAATTATTGTAAGAAAATTTTTTTTTCCCTGATTGCTCTTTTTTGTTTAAAGTAAATTCAAAATTATAATATACATATATACATGTATATTAATATATATATATATATATGTATGTATATATACCATACATTATTATAATCGAATATGAATGGAGGTGATTAGGTCAAATATCTTGATAAAAAAAGGAAATAATTGATCGAATCAATTATTTTTCTCAATGAGTGATATTTTCATTTCAATTAATATGTGAGCAAATGATTAAAAAATATACAGGATCTTTTCAAGAATTATATTGATTTTTAATGAATTCAATTATTCTAAGAGAAAAATTTTTTTCAAAAATTTCTCTTTTTTCAAAAGTAAATTAAATATTATAATATATATATATATATACATGTATATCATTATATATGTATATATGTATATATATGTATATTATACATTAATATAATTGAATATAAACGGAGGTAATTAGGTTAAATAATTTAATAAAACAAGGAAATAATTGATTCAAATAAATTATGTTTCTTAACGGATAATATTTATATTTTAATTAATATGTGAGCAAATGATCAAAAAATATGTAGAATTTTTGAATAATTATATTTATTTTAAATGAATTTAATTATTGTCAAAAATTTTTTTTTTTTCAGATTTCTCTTTTTTCAAAAGTAAATTGAAAATCATAATATATATATATATGTATATATTTGGATATTATACATTAATATAATTAAATATAAATACATTCATTTTTATATATACTATACATCAATATGATTGAATATAAATAGAGGTAATCAAGTCAAACAATTTAATAAAGAAAGGAAATAGTTGATTGAAATAAATTATTTTCCCTAATGAAGAATATTTTTATTTTAATTAATATGTGAGCAAATAATTAAAAAATATGCAGGATCTGTTCAATAATCATATTTATTCTTAATGAATTTAATTATTGTAAAAATATTTTTTTTTTCAAAAATTTCTCATTTTTTAAAAGTAAATTCAAAATTATAATATATATATATATAAGTATATTATTATATATATATATATATATATATATATATATATATATATATATATAAGTATATTATATACATATATATATATATATATATATATATATATATATATATATATATATACAGGGTGACCACGATAAGGTGGCCACCCCCCTCCAAAATCTAGCCGTGTGATAATTTGAGAAATTTTTTGCATGATTTTTAGAGGATTTGCGACGATCTCTCCGATAGTGAAGTCGAAATTTTTTTAGAAATAACCGTTTTTGCGCGCGAAAAAAAATTTTTCGATTTCGAGAACAAAAATAGGGTTTAATTTTTTTTTCTGAAAATACGCAAAATCCTGAGCGCGGATATCAAAAATTTTCCGGGATTCGTCAAACCAATCACCCAGAAATAAATCTCAAAATTCGAACTTTTTGTCGAAAATTCGGTACTAACTGGCGGAACAGGTGGAATTGAAATATCTGGCAAAATCGACCAGCGCCAACTTCACCCGAGTCCAGGTAGCGGTATACGATATGTCATTGACGATTCTGCGCGATGAGTTTCGTTGGACTGACTTTCTCTGTTTGCAGCTAGGCGAGCAGCAAGATTAGTAGTTTGAAAATATCTGCATTGAGAGAAGCGTGACAAAAACGTCCGCATTTAAAATTAGCAATGATAATTACACGAAAGCAGCATAACGGGAGGTTAACAAGCATTTTGTTATCATCGGTTGCCAGTGACAACCGTTGTAGCACGGAGGTTAGCGAACGCTCGCGCGTGGCCGATCCGGCCGATCAAGATCCCGCTATTACCGTTTGCCGACGCGGCGACGTCGAGATGATGTAGCGCAAAAATTGAAATTCTTTCGAAAATGATCATCGAATCATCCCGATTCCGTCAAAGTGCAGCATTATTGACAAAGGCTTATCACTCTTATTTTATACAAAAATGATTTCAAGAAACGAACAGAATCCACCCGAATTTTGACAGTGTATTGCTTGTTCGTCGCAAAATTCTAGGTCAGTTTATTTATATTCTGGAGAATTATGCGCGAAAATTGGTTAATTCTGACACCGTGTATTTACTTTCGTACGTCGAATATTTCCGCGGCAACAAAGCACATGGGTGGCCGACTTTTCTGTGATTCTAGTAGTAACAATGAGCGCAATATTGCCACGACCCAGCGTTATTTTCACGCAATGATCAAACCGGGGTCAGTAAACCACGGTTCGAAATTATTTTCGATGAAAATATGCCGTTGCATTCTGGAATTTCGTTAATTGTCCGACAAATTGATACGTAATGCGTAAGAACGAAATGACTCGCATTTGTTTAGAACGAAACCCTTGCATTGCTCTTTACTTCAATACGAAAATCGTACTATTCTTATCCAGATGACATAAGTATGTACGAAGCACGACAGGCTGAGGTATCGTTAAAGTACGGCGAAAGTATGGCCGATGTTATGACAGAAGTAGAAGCATGAAGGAATAATCGTCAGGTTATGATTCATCTACCTTTTACCTGTGATTTTTCCATTTCGTGGGCGACAAAGACAGTATTTTTTCGTAAATGCGATCGCTACGCTTCACTTTCCATTTCAATTCAATGACAGTTCGTCAATGACAATAATTAGCAAACTAATATTGAGTTTGTAAACCGATGCAGAGATTTGATACTTAATTCTATACAATTCCTTACAGATATGGTAATACAAATGTTTGATTGGTTTTTACATGTGCAATGAAATATTTTGTTTCATTCAAAATATGTACAATGCGTAAATTCGGGAATCCGTTATTTTTTCGGATCGCGCATAGTATTGCACAACAGAATTATGCACCTTCGATACTCCTCTTATGTTAATCCGTCCTCCTCGCTGAAAATTTTTTCAACGAATGCTGAAATTTACAGGGACGCGGGCATAATATTTGCAATGTTGCCCGCTACATTTCTATACATTGAATAATGCGTAATTACTTTTCACTGCGTAATAAATATTCTCCGGCATTGCTTCGTGATTGCCTTTCCCGGTTGGACTCATCTCTGTCAAACTATCGTTGTCTAAGATAATTTTGAAGAGTGCTCGGTTCGTTTCTTTCCGACTCTTGTACATAATCTCTGTGACGGCGGCCATTTGCACATTGTCAACCCACACGTCGTACCCTATGCTTAACCGTACTTGATGACAATTTAAAAATGATAATTATCTTATCAAAATTAGTGACCATTTAGTGTAAAAGTATTACCAACAGATCGTTTTCCGCTACTCGGTGCTGTTACTTTCAGGACAATTTGAAAAGTGTTCCGTGAATTCGTTTGATTAACGCATTTATTCGTTTCTTTGTTTTAATTGCGACTGTAGTCGCAGTTTCATAATGTAGCTACACAACATTTTGTTGAAGACATTGAATTGAAGCATTATTTACTGAAAATTTAATGCATTATGAAACGGACGCAGCATTATTATAAATGGTGTATTTGTTCACAGATCACGAGTGCACCACCTCGACATACAAGTTTAAATTTCTGAATCGACGTGATCTGAGATACTGTATTCGTGCGTGTACATATAATTATTTATAATTATTTAATTTATTTATTTATTTATTCATTCATTCATTCATTCATTTAATTATTCATCGATTCATTCATTCATTCATTCATTTAATTATTCATTGATTCATTCATTTATTTATTCATTAATTCATTCATTGATTCATTCATTTATTTATTCATTCATTTACTTATTTCTTTATTTTTTTTTTTTTTTTTTTTTTTTTTTTTTTGCGTATGGCCAAATCGGTGGGGAAATCCTTTATGGACCACCCTAGGTAGGGTACCGTCACTCCCAGGAGTGTGGGACTCGCCTTACAGAATACCCACTAAAACCACCACCAAAAACCGTTCCTTGCTGTCGTCCACATCCCACGGAACTGTCGTCGTACCTGTTTTTGAGAATCAAATATCACGATTAGAACAATACGAGGCAAATATTTTGATGAAATTAAATCTAACAAACGGATGTGAACTAGACTTTTCACCATTTTCGTGACACCATTCTCGCGTTACAGAAACGCTGAAACTCAGGCTTATTTGCTATAAGATTCATTAGAGTTCAGTAGTATTCAATACGAGCCTGTAGTAAAAAGAAACTTGTCTTGTATTTCATTTCTGGTCTCGTTCTGTGTTATCGTCCGCCAAAAGCCATTCCTAGCTGTCGTCCACACCACACGGAATTGTCGTCGCATCTGTTTTTGAGAATCAAATATGAGGATTAGAAAAATACGAGGCACATATTTTGATAAAATTTGATTCGACATTTTTGAAACTACAGATGCAGTTTAACGTGCATCAAAAACAAGCGAATGTGCACTCGACTCTTTACGATTTTCGTGACACTATTCTCGCATTACAGAAACGCTGAAGCTCAAATTTCTTCGCAATAAGAATCAATCATTAGAGTTTTGTAGTGTTTAATACGAGCGTTTAATAGAAAGAAACTTGTCTTGCATTTCATTTCTCGTCTCGTTCTGTGTTATCGTCCGCCAAAAGCCATTCCCAGCTGTCGTCCACACCACACGGAACTGTCGTCGCATCTGTTTTTGAGAATCAAATATGAGGATTAGAAAAATACGAGGCACATATTTTGATAAAATTTGATTCGACATTTTTGAAACTACAGATGCAGTTTAACGTGCATCAAAAACAAGCGAATGTGCACTCGACTCTTTACGATTTTCGTGACACTATTCTCGCATTACAGAAACGCTGAAGCTCAAATTTCTTCGCAATAAGAATCAATCATTAGAGTCTTGTAGTGTTTAATACGAGCGTTTAATAGAAAGAAACTTGTCTTGCATTTCATTTCTCGTCTCGTTCTGTGTTATCGTCCGCCAAAAGCCATTCCTAGCTGTCGTCCACACCACACGGAACTGTCGTCGCATCTGTTTTTGAGAATCAAATATGAGGATTAGAAAAATACGAGGCACATATTTTCATAAAATTAGATTTTACATTTTTGAAACTACAGATGCAGTTTAACGTGCATCAAAAACAAACGAATGTGCACTCGACTTTTTACGATTTTCGTGACATTATTCTCGCATTACAGAAACGCTGAAGCTCAAATTTCTTCGCAATAAGAATCAATCATTAGAGTTTTGTAGTGTTTAATACGAGCGTTTAATAAAAAGAAACTTGTCTTGCGTTTCACGTCTGATTTTGCCAGCTCTTCGTGTCTGCCGATAGCCGTACCTTGCTTATCCTCGAGATCCCACGGGACTATCGTCTAACCTATTTTCAACATTAAACAGCACAATAAGAAAAATACGAGGTGCCTTTTTGATGATAACGATTCCTATGTTATTCAAACATCATATACAGTTTTGTGTGCGGTAGCAAACAAAGAGAGTTTTGACGTCCCACCACTTCTGTTATATTATTTTCACACATCTGAGGATTTTTTTTTAACCCTCTAAATAACAATAATAATAATTCATGACAGTTTCGCGTTGTCAATCATTGAAGATTTGTAAAAAGATTCATATCTCACATTTCATTCCTGGTTCCGTTGCCTGAGGAGATGCTCGATGTGCCCTCCGTTCTGCTGGACAGTGAGTGCGAGCCGTTTCCGGATCGACCCTCGCACCCGTTGCATCTCCCTAACAGGAATAGCGGCACACGCTTCGGCGATGCGGTGGCGCATGTCGTGTTTTGTTGTGGGGGCCCGTTCGTAGACGATTTCCTTGACTCTACTCCAGAACCAGAAATCACAGACGGTGAGATCTGGTGAGCGCGCTGGCCACCTAACCGGACCTCTCGTACCGATCCAGCGCTCCGGGAACATGGCGTCCAGGATTGCCTTGTTCGCGTTACTGTTGTGGGCAGGGGCCCCGTCCTGCTGCCACCAAACCTGGTCCATACGGATGGGGTTTCCGTCCATCAGGCGGGGGAGTTCCTCGGTGAGTACGGTCGTGTACTTGGCTGACGTGAGATTTCCGTCGAGGAAAATGGGCCCGAGGATCCTGTCCTGTAATACTCCAACCCAGACGTGGAGCTTCCAACGGTGCTGGTTGTCCTGTTCGACGATCCAGTGTGGGTTTTCCGGAGCCCACCAACGACAGTTCTGCTTGTTGACGAGTTCGAGGTTCGTGAACAGCGCTTCGTCCGTGAAGCACACCTTCCTGAAGAAATCGGGATCCTCCTGCAGACGCTCCAGTCCCCAGCGACAGTACGTCAGTCTTCGTTCGGCATCACCTGGGCACAGCTTTTGCACCGGCTGGTACTTGAACGGACGGTTCAGCTCGCGTGCGATTCTTCTCACAGATTCTCGAGGAACCTCTGTAGGGAATTAATTACTCCTTTTAGAAAGCACGAAGAGACAATTATCGCATTGACCCCTAAATATACGTTGAATTTGTGTCCAGGATTATCTCGTCTCTAATAAATCTCACCCAACAGAACGAGGTATGACTTGGTAATAAAATTTTGCATCAAACCGACAGGGAAATATCTCGCCGAACTGACGAGTCAATGGATTCTCGGCTTAATTACAATTCACCTGGATGAATGTAAAATAACTTGATTAATGAGAATTAACTGAATCACTGAATATAACTGAAATGTTGAGAATTAACTGAGACATAACTGAATTACGGAAAATTAAATCAAGTATATGGGCTATTCCGCGTCAACCGGATCAGTCATCTCTCAGATATTTTTTTAATTTGGCATGTGGATTGTGTGGGAGAAGTTGGATTCTTGTGCCAAAGCGCGAATCTCATAATGCAAAATTCGATTTTTTATTAACAATAACAAATTAGACTCCCATTTTTTTCAAAAATTCATAACTTTGGCAAAGAATTAGATACAATATATTTGTTTCTAAATCACGCGGAAAGCTCCATATAATTAAAAAAAAATACGAAACGGTAAAAAAAAGTTGTTATCAATTGTTTATTTAACAATTAATTTTTCAAAGATTTTTAAAACAGTGACTGACACGATCAAAAAATTTTTTTTAAATTTCGACATGTTCCTTGAACTGTACTACAACCTGTGAATTAATTCCAGAGAGGTGTTCTTTTTCGTTTCCGAGTTAAAAATCATTAAAGGTGTCGATGCGCGTGAAATTGCGGCGCGCCGAGTCTCTACGTAATGGCGGGCGGCCGGTTGCCGTCCACCGCTACACCGCGGTGGCGTCGCAGCGTTATTTCAGTCATTTTCACGATGTAGGACACGATTGGAGAATCTGAAAAAAATACTGTACCTTCACAAGGCCTGCTCAAAGCGATAAGTGAAGTTTCAAGAATGTGTTTTTATTTTAAAATAAGTAGCAAGTTATGTCATTATTATCATTTATGTGCCCTTTCATGGTGTGTAACCGTTATTTTGAATCTCTGTAATAAAAAAACGGTGAAAAACACATTCCTGAAACTTCACTTATCGCTTTGAGCAGGCCTTGTGAAGCTACAGTATTTTTTTCAGATTCTTCAATCATGTCCTACATTGTGAAAATGACTCTGAAATAAAGCTACGAGGCAACCGCGGGGTAGCGGTGGACGGCAACCGGCCGCCCGCCAATACGTAGAGACTCGGCGCGCCGCAATTTCACGCGCATCGACACCTTTAATGATTTTTTACTCGAAAACGAAGAAAAACACCCCTCTGGAATTAATTCACAGGTTGTAGTACAGTTCAAGGAACATGTCAGAATTATAAAGAAATTTTTTGATCGTGTCAGTCACTGTTTTAAAAATCTTTGAAAAATTAATTGTCAAATAAACAATTGATAACAACTTTTTTTTACCGTTTCGTATTTTTTTTTAAATTCTATGGAGCTTGCCGCGTGATTTGAAAAAAAAATATATTGTATCTAATTTTTTGCCAAAGTTATGAATTTTTCAAAAAAATGGGAGTCTAATTTGTTATTGTTAATAAAAAATCGAATTTTGCATTATGAGATTCGCGCTTTGGCACAAAAATCTAAATCCTCCCACATAATCCACATGTCAAATTAAAAAAATATCTGAGACATGACTGATTCGGTTGACGCGGAATAGCCCATATTCAAATAACTTTGGGTTCATGCCAGAATTATATGTTTACAGAGAGTAAAAATTAAATAAAAATGTGAAATGAAGTAGAGTTAAGAAAAATAATTTGAATTAATTGGAAATGCGATAGAACGAATTCAAAACTTTTCAACCTCACTTGAATTAGCGTGAATTATCAAGAATTGAAATTTATGTATTGAAACGAATCAAGTTGAATCATATGAATCTACCTCACTTAAAAGAATTGATTTCAAATAAGAAAATTAAGTTAAACAACATTAATTTATTCAGATTAATTCAACTCAAACAATTACCGTGTTACTCAAATCTCGAATTATTTCCCCCTCGCATGAAACGAACAGTTCAGGTTGCCCGCGCACCATTGATTTTAATGTGAATAACTAAAATACGGTTAATTCTGGTCAGTTGGAAATTTCTGGAAACGCCGGAAGCAATATTTAAAAAATCATCTAATCACGGGGTCGATCTGAAATTGATGAAAACACGAAATTGAATTTTTTAGCGTTCTCACAGATCCTGGAAAAGGTTTGGATATTCTTCACCCCGAAGCGGGTACACGGAAAAATGTTGCACGGCAATTGGTAGTTTTATAGACACTATTGCGTCAAAAAAATTCAAGAAAACCAATAATAGAGAGTGTTGAAATTAGCGAATTTGGCACGGAATGCCCCATACGTACATCTCAGAATAAATTAAATTGAGAAAAAATATAACGAAGAAAAAAGAAACGTACGCAGTGTCCTCGCGAGGCGTCTGAGGCTCTGTCTTCCGTTTTCCTGGATGGCGTGTTCCACCGCTGCTCGGACTGGGCCATCCCGCACCGGCTTGATGCGCTGCTCTCGTGCCCGCTTCAGCACGCCGTGCTCCTGCTCCGTTGCCGCCAGCCTAGAGATGAAGTTTCGCATACTCGAATCATACATTGTTGCAAAGTTTCACAAGCATCGGCTTCTTGCAGGAAAAAAATTGACGTAGCCGACAGTTATGTCGCATATATGTTTAAAATATATTATTCAGGGCAATGCGCGCAAGCTGCATAGAGTTCTAGTGCAAATTAACACGATTATGCAATTCTGAAAATTATTTCATTGCGAACATCGTACCTTCGAAAAGACTGCCTCGACGGTGGCTGCCCGTCCTCCGGGAATCGCTCTCGGTACATCCTCGCCGATCCTGTGAAGTTGTTCCCCGTCTCCGCCAGTATCCGATGCATCCTGGTCGTCCGCACGTCCCTGTCCATCTTAATCTCTAATTTTCTAGTACAATTATTCTAACAATACAGCTACAGTAAATCAACGCTGGTAAGATTATTGGTAAAATAAAAATATTCCTTAACAGCTAACTACGCTACAGTTAAACGTGTAAAATTAACAATTCTCACAACACTTCACGGTAACTTAACGATTATAAACGTAATGAGAATATTTAAACGATTAAAACTACGGGTAATGCAACGAATAAACGTGGCGATAATCTCGATTTTTTGTAAGTTTTGGGTGAAACTGTGCTTTGGTTGTTGATGCTTCGAGTGAATCTTAGCGTCTGTTTGCTGAAATTAGCTCGAAACAATGCCAGATCTTCGATTGTCATTTACTACGCCTGACGCGCCGAGCTGCGTCTGTTGGTTATTTCACGAACTGTCGGACAGCAGCGTGTAATAACAAATGAATACATTCGGGATCGTACGATATCCTAATTATTGTAACCAACGGACGCAGCTCGACGCGTCCGGCGTATTAAATGACAATCGAAGATCTGGCATTGTTTCGCGCTAATTTCAGCAAACAGACGCTAAGATTCGCTCGAAGCATCACCAACCGAAATCATAGTTTTACCCAAAACTTTCACAAAATCAAGATTATTGCCACGTTCATTCGTAGCATTACCCGTAGTTTTAATCGTTTAAATACAGGATGTCCCTAAATTGGTGGACACGGACCAGCCAGCGTGATACCTGACTCAAATCCAACCGAGAATTTCTTTGCCGCAAGCTCGTCCGACGCATAGTTTTTTAATTATAAACGATAGCGTTAGGCTAATCAGAGTGCACCATTTCATCTGGATTTGCCGCCACGGAAATTGCTGTTTTCTTCGTCTGGGTGAATTATTATTATTCGGTTACAAAGTAAATATCGGCACCCCCCCTCTCTCCCTGTTGTACCCCTTCTCGAGCGCTGACCTCGGTATTGTTGCCGCGGCACACGCTGCCGGCCGCACACCCACGGACGCACACTCGTGTGTGTGAAACATAAGCGAATGCCCAGCTACACAATACTACGAAAAACACATCTACGAGTGAAAATAAAAATAAATCTCCAAATAAATCAGCGGATTTAAGATTTAATGTTACAAAACACTTCCAATCATCGATGTATGCATAAAACTAGAGATTTTAGACGGTTGATATGCCGTTAGGGTTCATAATTAGTCATTCAATCAATCTGAATTATGCTTTCCGAACATTTTTTGTGTCTTTGCAACATAATTTTTCCACTAGTTTGAAATTCATCATTGACATCCGATTTTTCAATAATGCGAGGGAAAAATAACTCGCTGAATTGACGTGTCAATAGGTTTGTAAATCAATTACGATTCACCTGAGTTGACACAAAATAACTGAATAAATGAGAATTCACTGAATCACTAAAAATGATAACCGAAATCATGAGAATTATTTGAGATATAACTGAATTAGGAAGAGTTGTAATAAGTCAAGTTACTTTGAATAACTTTAGATTCGTGCCAAAATTTTATGTTTAGTGAGAAAAATAATTAAATTCAAATAAAAAAGTAATTTTAAATCAGGAAGAAGAAAATTTCCAAATACCTGAATTCAAATGAAGCAATTTGAATTTGATAAATCTATCCGAATTTGAGGAAAAATAATAATTATTATTTGGAATAGAAAAATGAAGTCGAATTACATGAATAAATTCAATTAATTCAACTCAAAAAAATATGGTGTCATTCAAATTCCCAGTTATTTCCTCGTCGATTCATTGTGGGTCTGGAGTGGTAAGTAACGTTTAAATTGTTGAGATCAATGCTAGTGATGGCCACTTATCTGAGAATAATCGATGTATCGATTAATCGATTTAAACAAAATAATCGGACACGGTTCCATTGAATTGGTAAAAATTAATGAATTTGGTACATTTCTGCGTGCAGTCTTAATATCAGAAGAGATACACTCAGCAAAAGAATTAAAGGAACAGTAGGATTTCTAACTTTTTTGAGTGATTTTTGAAGAGCTGTAACTTGGTGAAAAATAGTCGAATCGTAAAAAACCAAGAAGCATTTCGAAGCTTGAAACGTCTAGTTTGAAATCCTCATCAGTTATTTTTCTCTTAAACATCACGCTAAGTGTGACCCTCAGAAATAGCGCAAGGCGAACTTCCTCACAATTTCTGTCTTTTTCAAAAGCGTGCACGAGCTCAAAAAAAATTTTCACCGCTTTGTCAATATTGGATTCATCTAGCCTGATTCTTCAGCTTCAAAACGATCGGTTTCGAACCTCTGTACGACCATTTGTCGTTGAGATATTGGCGTTTGAACAAAAAAGGAGCTCTTTTCGTTGATCATCAATATCTCATGAACTAATTATCCCACAGCAAGCTGAACCTGAGTTCCGTGAACGGTAAGAAACGCTCTCAAAGTACGTTCGATAACTTAGTGCAAGATATTTTTTTTTCTAATCTCATTGTTCATCTGAAAAGGTACAAACAAATCGGTTTCTTCTTGAGTTTGGAAAATCCACGTCAACTTTACAAATATTGCGAAAATGACTCATGTTTCCAGGTTTTTTTTTAGTTCAATACATGCCTAAAAACCCCTCGAAATTTAAAATTGATCGGCTGAACCGTAATTGTGGACCAAACCGTCAAAGTTTTATTAAAAATTAAAGGAACATTTTTGTTGTTTCTTAAATGGCAAATAATGATGATTAAAGTGGAAAAATGACTATTCCGTTATTTTTCTTCACAATTTCCCAACAAGTACGCTTGAAATCTTGGACAAAGAGAGAAATTTGAAATTTTATTTTTCTTTAGTTTTTCAAAATTCTAAATCTTTTTTTTTCAGATTTCAACAAAAATTGTCTTCTTTTACTTCCAATTATTCATGAACGATGTTTCAAATACTCGAACTTTTTTTAAATTGTCAAGAAAATCGTTTTCACGCAATTTTTCACCGCCAGCATTAGCATTACCCAAAGCGTGCCGCGTGGAGGTTGCATGGTCGGGATTTACGCTTCTCGTCTGTCTGTCTGTACGTCTGTACGTCTGTATGTCTTTATGCCTGTCCATCTGTCCGAATTTGGAGGACTATTCCTCAAGCGGTGATAAGAAGATGCATCAATATGACGGACAGATTGAACGCCGTAATGCAGGGCCGTGGTGGACATACGCGTTTTCGAACAGACAGACAAACGAGAAGCGTAAATCCCGACCATGCAACCTCCACGCGGCACGCTTTGGGTAATGCTAATGCTGGCGGTGAAAAATTGCGTGAAAACGATTTTCTTGACAATTTAAAAAAAGTTCGAGTATTTGAAACATCGTTCATGAATAATTGGAAGTAAAAGAAGACAATTTTTGTTGAAATCTGAAAAAAAAAGATTTAGAATTTTGAAAAACTAAAGAAAAATAAAATTTCAAATTTCTCTCTTTGTCCAAGATTTCAAGCGTACTTGTTGGGAAATTGTGAAGAAAAATAACGGAATAGTCATTTTTCCACTTTAATCATCATTATTTGCCATTTAAGAAACAACAAAAATGTTCCTTTAATTTTTAATAAAACTTTGACGGTTTGGTCCACAATTACGGTTCAGCCGATCAATTTTAAATTTCGAGGGGTTTTTAGGCATGTATTGAACTAAAAAAAAACCTGGAAACATGAGTCATTTTCGCAATATTTGTAAAGTTGACGTGGATTTTCCAAACTCAAGAAGAAACCGATTTGTTTGTACCTTTTCAGATGAACAATGAGATTAGAAAAAAAAATATCTTGCACTAAGTTATCGAACGTACTTTGAGAGCGTTTCTTACCGTTCACGGAACTCAGGTTCAGCTTGCTGTGGGATAATTAGTTCATGAGATATTGATGATCAACGAAAAGAGCTCCTTTTTTGTTCAAACGCCAATATCTCAACGACAAATGGTCGTACAGAGGTTCGAAACCGATCGTTTTGAAGCTGAAGAATCAGGCTAGATGAATCCAATATTGACAAAGCGGTGAAAATTTTTTTTGAGCTCGTGCACGCTTTTGAAAAAGACAGAAATTGTGAGGAAGTTCGCCTTGCGCTATTTCTGAGGGTCACACTTAGCGTGATGTTTAAGAGAAAAATAACTGATGAGGATTTCAAACTAGACGTTTCAAGCTTCGAAATGCTTCTTGGTTTTTTACGATTCGACTATTTTTCACCAAGTTACAGCTCTTCAAAAATCACTCAAAAAAGTTAGAAATCCTACTGTTCCTTTAATTCTTTTGCTGAGTGTATCTCTTCTGATATTAAGACTGCACGCAGAAATGTACCAAATTCATTAATTTTTACCAATTCAATGGAACCGTGTCCGATTATTTTGTTTAAATCGATTAATCGATACATCGATTATTCTCAGATAAGTGGCCATCACTAGCATTGATCTCAACAATTTAAACGTTACTTACCACTCCAGACCCACAATGAATCGACGAGGAAATAACTGGGAATTTGAATGACACCATATTTTTTTGAGTTGAATTAATTGAATTTATTCATGTAATTCGACTTCATTTTTCTATTCCAAATAATAATTATTATTTTTCCTCAAATTCGGATAGATTTATCAAATTCAAATTGCTTCATTTGAATTCAGGTATTTGGAAATTTTCTTCTTCCTGATTTAAAATTACTTTTTTATTTGAATTTAATTATTTTTCTCACTAAACATAAAATTTTGGCACGAATCTAAAGTTATTCAAAGTAACTTGACTTATTACAACTCTTCCTAATTCAGTTATATCTCAAATAATTCTCATGATTTCGGTTATCATTTTTAGTGATTCAGTGAATTCTCATTTATTCAGTTATTTTGTGTCAACTCAGGTGAATCGTAATTGATTTACAAACCTATTGACACGTCAATTCAGCGAGTTATTTTTCCCTCGCATTATTGAAAAATCGGATGTCAATGATGAATTTCAAACTAGTGGAAAAATTATGTTGCAAAGACACAAAAAATGTTCGGAAAGCATAATTCAGATTGATTGAATGACTAATTATGAACCCTAACGGCATATCAACCGTCTAAAATCTCTAGTTTTATGCATACATCGATGATTGGAAGTGTTTTGTAACATTAAATCTTAAATCCGCTGATTTATTTGGAGATTTATTTTTATTTTCACTCGTAGATGTGTTTTTCGTAGTATTGTGTAGCTGGGCATTCGCTTATGTTTCACACACACGAGTGTGCGTCCGTGGGTGTGCGGCCGGCAGCGTGTGCCGCGGCAACAATACCGAGGTCAGCGCTCGAGAAGGGGTACAACAGGGAGAGAGGGGGGGTGCCGATATTTACTTTGTAACCGAATAATAATAATTCACCCAGACGAAGAAAACAGCAATTTCCGTGGCGGCAAATCCAGATGAAATGGTGCACTCTGATTAGCCTAACGCTATCGTTTATAATTAAAAAACTATGCGTCGGACGAGCTTGCGGCAAAGAAATTCTCGGTTGGATTTGAGTCAGGTATCACGCTGGCTGGTCCGTGTCCACCAATTTAGGGACATCCTGTATTTAAACGATTAAAACTACGGGTAATGCTACGAATGAACGTGGCAATAATCTTGATTTTGTGAAAGTTTTGGGTAAAACTATGATTTCGGTTGGTGATGCTTCGAGCGAATCTTAGCGTCTGTTTGCTGAAATTAGCGCGAAACAATGCCAGATCTTCGATTGTCATTTAATACGCCGGACGCGTCGAGCTGCGTCCGTTGGTTACAATAATTAGGATATCGTACGATCCCGAATGTATTCATTTGTTATTACACGCTGCTGTCCGACAGTTCGTGAAATAACCAACAGACGCAGCTCGGCGCGTCAGGCGTAGTAAATGACAATCGAAGATCTGGCATTGTTTCGAGCTAATTTCAGCAAACAGACGCTAAGATTCACTCGAAGCATCAACAACCAAAGCACAGTTTCACCCAAAACTTACAAAAAATCGAGATTATCGCCACGTTTATTCGTTGCATTACCCGTAGTTTTAATCGTTTAAATATTCTCATTACGTTTATAATCGTTAAGTTACCGTGAAGTGTTGTGAGAATTGTTAATTTTACACGTTTAACTGTAGCGTAGTTAGCTGTTAAGGAATATTTTTATTTTACCAATAATCTTACCAGCGTTGATTTACTGTAGCTGTATTGTTAGAATAATTGTACTAGAAAATTAGAGATTAAGATGGACAGGGACGTGCGGACGACCAGGATGCATCGGATACTGGCGGAGACGGGGAACAACTTCACAGGATCGGCGAGGATGTACCGAGAGCGATTCCCGGAGGACGGGCAGCCACCGTCGAGGCAGTCTTTTCGAAGGTACGATGTTCGCAATGAAATAATTTTCAGAATTGCATAATCGTGTTAATTTGCACTAGAACTCTATGCAGCTTGCGCGCATTGCCCTGAATAATATATTTTAAACATATATGCGACATAACTGTCGGCTACGTCAATTTTTTTCCTGCAAGAAGCCGATGCTTGTGAAACTTTGCAACAATGTATGATTCGAGTATGCGAAACTTCATCTCTAGGCTGGCGGCAACGGAGCAGGAGCACGGCGTGCTGAAGCGGGCACGAGAGCAGCGCATCAAGCCGGTGCGGGATGGCCCAGTCCGAGCAGCGGTGGAACACGCCATCCAGGAAAACGGAAGACAGAGCCTCAGACGCCTCGCGAGGACACTGCGTACGTTTCTTTTTTCTTCGTTATATTTTTTCTCAATTTAATTTATTCTGAGATGTACGTATGGGGCATTCCGTGCCAAATTCGCTAATTTCAACACTCTCTATTATTGGTTTTCTTGAATTTTTTTGACGCAATAGTGTCTATAAAACTACCAATTGCCGTGCAACATTTTTCCGTGTACCCGCTTCGGGGTGAAGAATATCCAAACCTTTTCCAGGATCTGTGAGAACGCTAAAAAATTCAATTTCGTGTTTTCATCAATTTCAGATCGACCCCGTGATTAGATGATTTTTTAAATATTGCTTCCGGCGTTTCCAGAAATTTCCAACTGACCAGAATTAACCGTATTTTAGTTATTCACATTAAAATCAATGGTGCGCGGGCAACCTGAACTGTTCGTTTCATGCGAGGGGGAAATAATTCGAGATTTGAGTAACACGGTAATTGTTTGAGTTGAATTAATCTGAATAAATTAATGTTGTTTAACTTAATTTTCTTATTTGAAATCAATTCTTTTAAGTGAGGTAGATTCATATGATTCAACTTGATTCGTTTCAATACATAAATTTCAATTCTTGATAATTCACGCTAATTCAAGTGAGGTTGAAAAGTTTTGAATTCGTTCTATCGCATTTCCAATTAATTCAAATTATTTTTCTTAACTCTACTTCATTTCACATTTTTATTTAATTTTTACTCTCTGTAAACATATAATTCTGGCATGAACCCAAAGTTATTTGAATATGGGCTATTCCGCGTCAACCGAATCAGTCATGTCTCAGATATTTTTTTAATTTGACATGTGGATTATGTGGGAGGATTTAGATTTTTGTGCCAAAGCGCGAATCTCATAATGCAAAATTCGATTTTTTATTAACAATAACAAATTAGACTCCCATTTTTTTGAAAAATTCATAACTTTGGCAAAAAATTAGATACAATATATTTTTTTTTCAAATCACGCGGCAAGCTCCATAGAATTTAAAAAAAAATACGAAACGGTAAAAAAAAGTTGTTATCAATTGTTTATTTGACAATTAATTTTTCAAAGATTTTTAAAACAGTGACTGACACGATCAAAAAATTTCTTTATAATTCTGACATGTTCCTTGAACTGTACTACAACCTGTGAATTAATTCCAGAGGGGTGTTTTTCTTCGTTTTCGAGTAAAAAATCATTAAAGGTGTCGATGCGCGTGAAATTGCGGCGCGCCGAGTCTCTACGTATTGGCGGGCGGCCGGTTGCCGTCCACCGCTACCCCGCGGTTGCCTCGTAGCTTTATTTCAGAGTCATTTTCACAATGTAGGACATGATTGAAGAATCTGAAAAAAATACTGTAGCTTCACAAGGCCTGCTCAAAGCGATAAGTGAAGTTTCAGGAATGTGTTTTTCACCGTTTTTTTATTACAGAGATTCAAAATAACGGTTACACACCATGAAAGGGCACATAAATGATAATAATGACATAACTTGCTACTTATTTTAAAATAAAAACACATTCTTGAAACTTCACTTATCGCTTTGAGCAGGCCTTGTGAAGGTACAGTATTTTTTTCAGATTCTCCAATCGTGTCCTACATCGTGAAAATGACTGAAATAACGCTGCGACGCCACCGCGGTGTAGCGGTGGACGGCAACCGGCCGCCCGCCATTACGTAGAGACTCGGCGCGCCGCAATTTCACGCACATCGACACCTTTAATGATTTTTAACTCGGAAACGAAAAAGAACACCTCTCTGGAATTAATTCACAGGTTGTAGTACAGTTCAAGGAACATGTCGAAATTTAAAAAAAATTTTTTGATCGTGTCAGTCACTGTTTTAAAAATCTTTGAAAAATTAATTGTTAAATAAACAATTGATAACAACTTTTTTTTACCGTTTCGTATTTTTTTTTAATTATATGGAGCTTTCCGCGTGATTTAGAAACAAATATATTGTATCTAATTCTTTGCCAAAGTTATGAATTTTTGAAAAAAATGGGAGTCTAATTTGTTATTGTTAATAAAAAATCGAATTTTGCATTATGAGATTCGCGCTTTGGCACAAGAATCCAACTTCTCCCACACAATCCACATGCCAAATTAAAAAAATATCTGAGAGATGACTGATCCGGTTGACGCGGAATAGCCCATATACTTGATTTAATTTTCCGTAATTCAGTTATGTCTCAGTTAATTCTCAACATTTCAGTTATATTCAGTGATTCAGTTAATTCTCATTAATCAAGTTATTTTACATTCATCCAGGTGAATTGTAATTAAGCCGAGAATCCATTGACTCGTCAGTTCGGCGAGATATTTCCCCGTCGGTTTGATGCAAAATTTTATTACCAAGTCATACCTCGTTCTGTTGGGTGAGATTTATTAGAGACGAGATAATCCTGGACACAAATTCAACGTATATTTAGGGGTCAATGCGATAATTGTCTCTTCGTGCTTTCTAAAAGGAGTAATTAATTCCCTACAGAGGTTCCTCGAGAATCTGTGAGAAGAATCGCACGCGAGCTGAACCGTCCGTTCAAGTACCAGCCGGTGCAAAAGCTGTGCCCAGGTGATGCCGAACGAAGACTGACGTACTGTCGCTGGGGACTGGAGCGTCTGCAGGAGGATCCCGATTTCTTCAGGAAGGTGTGCTTCACGGACGAAGCGCTGTTCACGAACCTCGAACTCGTCAACAAGCAGAACTGTCGTTGGTGGGCTCCGGAAAACCCACACTGGATCGTCGAACAGGACAACCAGCACCGTTGGAAGCTCCACGTCTGGGTTGGAGTATTACAGGACAGGATCCTCGGGCCCATTTTCCTCGACGGAAATCTCACGTCAGCCAAGTACACGACCGTACTCACCGAGGAACTCCCCCGCCTGATGGACGGAAACCCCATCCGTATGGACCAGGTTTGGTGGCAGCAGGACGGGGCCCCTGCCCACAACAGTAACGCGAACAAGGCAATCCTGGACGCCATGTTCCCGGAGCGCTGGATCGGTACGAGAGGTCCGGTTAGGTGGCCAGCGCGCTCACCAGATCTCACCGTCTGTGATTTCTGGTTCTGGAGTAGAGTCAAGGAAATCGTCTACGAACGGGCCCCCACAACAAAACACGACATGCGCCACCGCATCGCCGAAGCGTGTGCCGCTATTCCTGTTAGGGAGATGCAACGGGTGCGAGGGTCGATCCGGAAACGGCTCGCACTCACTGTCCAGCAGAACGGAGGGCACATCGAGCATCTCCTCAGGCAACGGAACCAGGAATGAAATGTGAGATATGAATCTTTTTACAAATCTTCAATGATTGACAACGCGAAACTGTCATGAATTATTATTATTGTTATTTAGAGGGTTAAAAAAAAATCCTCAGATGTGTGAAAATAATATAACAGAAGTGGTGGGACGTCAAAACTCTCTTTGTTTGCTACCGCACACAAAACTGTATATGATGTTTGAATAACATAGGAATCGTTATCATCAAAAAGGCACCTCGTATTTTTCTTATTGTGCTGTTTAATGTTGAAAATAGGTTAGACGATAGTCCCGTGGGATCTCGAGGATAAGCAAGGTACGGCTATCGGCAGACACGAAGAGCTGGCAAAATCAGACGTGAAACGCAAGACAAGTTTCTTTTTATTAAACGCTCGTATTAAACACTACAAAACTCTAATGATTGATTCTTATTGCGAAGAAATTTGAGCTTCAGCGTTTCTGTAATGCGAGAATAATGTCACGAAAATCGTAAAAAGTCGAGTGCACATTCGTTTGTTTTTGATGCACGTTAAACTGCATCTGTAGTTTCAAAAATGTAAAATCTAATTTTATGAAAATATGTGCCTCGTATTTTTCTAATCCTCATATTTGATTCTCAAAAACAGATGCGACGACAGTTCCGTGTGGTGTGGACGACAGCTAGGAATGGCTTTTGGCGGACGATAACACAGAACGAGACGAGAAATGAAATGCAAGACAAGTTTCTTTCTATTAAACGCTCGTATTAAACACTACAAAACTCTAATGATTGATTCTTATTGCGAAGAAATTTGAGCTTCAGCGTTTCTGTAATGCGAGAATAGTGTCACGAAAATCGTAAAGAGTCGAGTGCACATTCGCTTGTTTTTGATGCACGTTAAACTGCATCTGTAGTTTCAAAAATGTCGAATCAAATTTTATCAAAATATGTGCCTCGTATTTTTCTAATCCTCATATTTGATTCTCAAAAACAGATGCGACGACAGTTCCGTGTGGTGTGGACGACAGCTGGGAATGGCTTTTGGCGGACGATAACACAGAACGAGACGAGAAATGAAATGCAAGACAAGTTTCTTTCTATTAAACGCTCGTATTAAACACTACAAAACTCTAATGATTGATTCTTATTGCGAAGAAATTTGAGCTTCAGCGTTTCTGTAATGCGAGAATAGTGTCACGAAAATCGTAAAGAGTCGAGTGCACATTCGCTTGTTTTTGATGCACGTTAAACTGCATCTGTAGTTTCAAAAATGTCGAATCAAATTTTATCAAAATATGTGCCTCGTATTTTTCTAATCCTCATATTTGATTCTCAAAAACAGATGCGACGACAGTTCCGTGTGGTGTGGACGACAGCTGGGAATGGCTTTTGGCGGACGATAACACAGAACGAGACGAGAAATGAAATGCAAGACAAGTTTCTTTCTATTAAACGCTCGTATTAAACACTACAAAACTCTAATGATTGATTCTTATTGCGAAGAAATTTGAGCTTCAGCGTTTCTGTAATGCGAGAATAGTGTCACGAAAATCGTAAAGAGTCGAGTGCACATTCGCTTGTTTTTGATGCACGTTAAACTGCATCTGTAGTTTCAAAAATGTCGAATCAAATTTTATCAAAATATGTGCCTCGTATTTTTCTAATCCTCATATTTGATTCTCAAAAACAGATGCGACGACAATTCCGTGTGGTGTGGACGACAGCTAGGAATGGCTTTTGGCGGACGATAACACAGAACGAGACCAGAAATGAAATACAAGACAAGTTTCTTTTTACTACAGGCTCGTATTGAATACTACTGAACTCTAATGAATCTTATTGCAAATAAGCCTGAGTTTCAGCGTTTCTGTAACGCGAGAATGGTGTCACGAAAATGGTGAAAAGTCTAGTTCACATCCGTTTGTTAGATTTAATTTCATCAAAATATTTGCCTCGTATTGTTCTAATCGTGATATTTGATTCTCAAAAACAGGTACGACGACAGTTCCGTGGGATGTGGACGACAGCAAGGAACGGTTTTTGGTGGTGGTTTTAGTGGGTATTCTGTAAGGCGAGTCCCACACTCCTGGGAGTGACGGTACCCTACCTAGGGTGGTCCATAAAGGATTTCCCCACCGATTTGGCCATACGCAAAAAAAAAAAAAAAAAAAAAAAAAAAAATAAAGAAATAAGTAAATGAATGAATAAATAAATGAATGAATCAATGAATGAATTAATGAATAAATAAATGAATGAATCAATGAATAATTAAATGAATGAATGAATGAATGAATCGATGAATAATTAAATGAATGAATGAATGAATGAATAAATAAATAAATAAATTAAATAATTATAAATAATTATATGTACACGCACGAATACAGTATCTCAGATCACGTCGATTCAGAAATTTAAACTTGTATGTCGAGGTGGTGCACTCGTGATCTGTGAACAAATACACCATTTATAATAATGCTGCGTCCGTTTCATAATGCATTAAATTTTCAGTAAATAATGCTTCAATTCAATGTCTTCAACAAAATGTTGTGTAGCTACATTATGAAACTGCGACTACAGTCGCAATTAAAACAAAGAAACGAATAAATGCGTTAATCAAACGAATTCACGGAACACTTTTCAAATTGTCCTGAAAGTAACAGCACCGAGTAGCGGAAAACGATCTGTTGGTAATACTTTTACACTAAATGGTCACTAATTTTGATAAGATAATTATCATTTTTAAATTGTCATCAAGTACGGTTAAGCATAGGGTACGACGTGTGGGTTGACAATGTGCAAATGGCCGCCGTCACAGAGATTATGTACAAGAGTCGGAAAGAAACGAACCGAGCACTCTTCAAAATTATCTTAGACAACGATAGTTTGACAGAGATGAGTCCAACCGGGAAAGGCAATCACGAAGCAATGCCGGAGAATATTTATTACGCAGTGAAAAGTAATTACGCATTATTCAATGTATAGAAATGTAGCGGGCAACATTGCAAATATTATGCCCGCGTCCCTGTAAATTTCAGCATTCGTTGAAAAAATTTTCAGCGAGGAGGACGGATTAACATAAGAGGAGTATCGAAGGTGCATAATTCTGTTGTGCAATACTATGCGCGATCCGAAAAAATAACGGATTCCCGAATTTACGCATTGTACATATTTTGAATGAAACAAAATATTTCATTGCACATGTAAAAACCAATCAAACATTTGTATTACCATATCTGTAAGGAATTGTATAGAATTAAGTATCAAATCTCTGCATCGGTTTACAAACTCAATATTAGTTTGCTAATTATTGTCATTGACGAACTGTCATTGAATTGAAATGGAAAGTGAAGCGTAGCGATCGCATTTACGAAAAAATACTGTCTTTGTCGCCCACGAAATGGAAAAATCACAGGTAAAAGGTAGATGAATCATAACCTGACGATTATTCCTTCATGCTTCTACTTCTGTCATAACATCGGCCATACTTTCGCCGTACTTTAACGATACCTCAGCCTGTCGTGCTTCGTACATACTTATGTCATCTGGATAAGAATAGTACGATTTTCGTATTGAAGTAAAGAGCAATGCAAGGGTTTCGTTCTAAACAAATGCGAGTCATTTCGTTCTTACGCATTACGTATCAATTTGTCGGACAATTAACGAAATTCCAGAATGCAACGGCATATTTTCATCGAAAATAATTTCGAACCGTGGTTTACTGACCCCGGTTTGATCATTGCGTGAAAATAACGCTGGGTCGTGGCAATATTGCGCTCATTGTTACTACTAGAATCACAGAAAAGTCGGCCACCCATGTGCTTTGTTGCCGCGGAAATATTCGACGTACGAAAGTAAATACACGGTGTCAGAATTAACCAATTTTCGCGCATAATTCTCCAGAATATAAATAAACTGACCTAGAATTTTGCGACGAACAAGCAATACACTGTCAAAATTCGGGTGGATTCTGTTCGTTTCTTGAAATCATTTTTGTATAAAATAAGAGTGATAAGCCTTTGTCAATAATGCTGCACTTTGACGGAATCGGGATGATTCGATGATCATTTTCGAAAGAATTTCAATTTTTGCGCTACATCATCTCGACGTCGCCGCGTCGGCAAACGGTAATAGCGGGATCTTGATCGGCCGGATCGGCCACGCGCGAGCGTTCGCTAACCTCCGTGCTACAACGGTTGTCACTGGCAACCGATGATAACAAAATGCTTGTTAACCTCCCGTTATGCTGCTTTCGTGTAATTATCATTGCTAATTTTAAATGCGGACGTTTTTGTCACGCTTCTCTCAATGCAGATATTTTCAAACTACTAATCTTGCTGCTCGCCTAGCTGCAAACAGAGAAAGTCAGTCCAACGAAACTCATCGCGCAGAATCGTCAATGACATATCGTATACCGCTACCTGGACTCGGGTGAAGTTGGCGCTGGTCGATTTTGCCAGATATTTCAATTCCACCTGTTCCGCCAGTTAGTACCGAATTTTCGACAAAAAGTTCGAATTTTGAGATTTATTTCTGGGTGATTGGTTTGACGAATCCCGGAAAATTTTTGATATCCGCGCTCAGGATTTTGCGTATTTTCAGAAAAAAAAATTAAACCCTATTTTTGTTCTCGAAATCGAATAATTTTTTTTCGCGCGCAAAAACGGTTATTTCTAAAAAAATTTCGACTTCACTATCGGAGAGATCGTCGCAAATCCTCTAAAAATCATGCAAAAAATTTCTCAAATTATCACACGGCTAGATTTTGGAGGGGGGTGGCCACCTTATCGTGGTCACCCTGTATATATATATATATATATATATATATATATATATATATATACAGGGTGTCCCTAAATTGAGGGACACGGACCAGCGAGCGTGATACCTGACTGAAATGCAACCGAGAATTTCTTTACCGGAAGCTCGTCCGACGCATAGTTTTTGAATTATAAGCGATAGCGTTAGGCCAATCAGAGTGCACCATTTCATCTGGATTTGCCGCCAAGGAAATTGCTGTTTTGTTCGTCTGGGTGAATTATTATTATTCGGTTACAAATTAAATATCGGCACCTCCCCTCACTCGCTGTTGTACCCCTTCTCGAGCGCTGACCTCGGTATTGTTGCCGCGGCACACGCTGCCGGCCGCACACCCACGGACGCACACTCGTGTGTGTGAAAATAAGCGAATGCCCAGCTACACAATACTACGAAACACACATCTACGAGTGAAAATGAAAATAAATCTCCAAATAAATCAGCGGATTTAAGATTTAATGTTATAAAACACTTCCTATCATCGATGTATGCATAAAACTAGAGATTTTAGATGATTGATATGCCGTTAGGGTTCATAATTAGTCATTCAATCAATCTGAATTATGCTTTCCGAACATTTTTTGTGTCTTTGCAACATAACTTTTCCACTAGTTTGAAATTCATCATTGACATCCGATTTTTCAATAATGCGAGGGAACAACAACTCGCTGAAATGACGTGTCAATAGGTTTGTAAATCACTTACGATTCACCTGAGTTAACACAAAATAACTGAATAAATGAGAATTCACTGACTCACTAAAAATGATAACTGAAATCTGGAGAATTATTTGAGATTTAACTGAATTAGGAAGAGTTGTAACAAGTCAAGTTACTTTGAATAACTTTAGATTCGTGCCAAAATTTTATGTTTAGAGAGAAAAATAATTAAATTCAAATAAAAAAGTAATTTTAAATCAAGAAGAAGGAAATTCCCAAATACCTGAATTCAAATGAAGCAATTTCAATTTAATAAATCTATCTGAATTTGAAGAAAAATAATTATTATTATTTGGAATAGAAAAATGAAGTCGAACTACATGAATAAATTCAATTAATTCAACTCAAAAAAATATGGTGTCATTCAAATTCCCAGTTATTTCCTCGTCGATTCAATGTGGGTCTGGAGCCGCTTGTTTACTAACACGAACGATGCAATACAGTATCGATGTATGTGATTTAAGTAACAATTACTCAAAATTTGTCAAACTCAAAAATATTTTGAATAAAACTATGAATTATCGAAATATCTCTTCTGATATTAAGACTACACGCAGAAATTTACCAAATTGATTAATGTTTACCAATTTGATCGAGCCATGTCCGATTACTTTGTTGAAATCGATTAATCGATACATCAATTATTCTCAGATAAGTGTCCATCACTAGCATTGATCTCAACAATTTCAACGTTACTTGCCACTCCAGACCCACATTGAATCGACGAGGAAATAACTGGGAATTTGAATGACACCATATTTTTTTGAGTTGAATTAATTGAATTTATTCATGTAATTCGACTTCATTTTTCTATTCCAAATAATAATAATTATTTTTCTTCAAATTCAGATAGATTTGTTAAATTGAAATTGCTTCATTTGAATTCAGGTATTTGGGAATTTCCTTCTTCTTGATTTAAAATTACTTTTTTATTTGAATTTAATTATTTTTCTCTCTAAACATAAAATTTTGGCACGAATCTAAAGTTATTCAAAGTAACTTGACTTGTTACAACTCTTCCTAATTCAGTTAAATCTCAAATAATTCTCCAGATTTCAGTTATCATTTTTAGTGAGTCAGTGAATTCTCATTTATTCAGTTATTTTGTGTTAACTCAGGTGAATCGTAAGTGATTTACAAACCTATTGACACGTCATTTCAGCGAGTTGTTGTTCCCTCGCATTATTGAAAAATCGGATGTCAATGATGAATTTCAAACTAGTGGAAAAGTTATGTTGCAAAGACACAAAAAATGTTCGGAAAGCATAATTCAGATTGATTGAATGACTAATTATGAACCCTAACGGCATATCAATCATCTAAAATCTCTAGTTTTATGCATACATCGATGATAGGAAGTGTTTTATAACATTAAATCTTAAATCCGCTGATTTATTTGGAGATTTATTTTTATTTTCACTCGTAGATGTGTGTTTCGTAGTATTGTGTAGCTGGGCATTCGCTTATTTTCACACACACGAGTGTGCGTCCGTGGGTGTGCGGCCGGCAGCGTGTGCCGCGGCAACAATACCGAGGTCAGCGCTCGAGAAGGGGTACAACAGCGAGTGAGGGGAGGTGCCGATATTTAATTTGTAACCGAATAATAATAATTCACCCAGACGAACAAAACAGCAATTTCCTTGGCGGCAAATCCAGATGAAATGGTGCACTCTGATTGGCCTAACGCTATCGCTTATAATTCAAAAACTATGCGTCGGACGAGCTTCCGGTAAAGAAATTCTCGGTTGCATTTCAGTCAGGTATCACGCTCGCTGGTCCGTGTCCCTCAATTTAGGGACACCCTGTATATATATATATATATATATATATATATATATATATATATATATATATGTATATATATGTATATTATACATTAATACAATTGAATATGAATGAAGGTAGTAAAGTTAAATAATTTGATAAAATAAGGAAATAATTGATTCGGATAAATTATTTTTCTTACCGAATAATATTTATATTCTAATTGATATGTGAGCAAATGATTAAAAAATACATAGGATTTGTTGAATAATTATGTTTATTTTTGATGAATTTTATTATTTTAAGGAAATTTTTTCCTTTCTAATTCGTCTTTTTTTAAAATAAATTCAAAATTATTATATATATATATATATATATATATATATATATATATATATATATATATATATATATATATATATATATGTATATTATTATATATATTGTAACAACGGGGGGAAATTACGAAAGATCTAAGAGAAACAAAGGGTTCTCTGTGCGATTTAAGCGAACGCCGAGCCAAAGAAGTCTCACGAACAAGGAATATTAAGAAAGAAAATAGATGTATTTGGACACAAGCTCTCTTTTTAAAGTCTAGAGACTGACTGTTTTTACAATAATATCGGTTGACGCAGCAACCTTATTCTTTTTAAAGACATAAGAGGTTTATAAACGTCTTTTATCTATGATGACTACTAGATCATTTGAAAGGGGACAAAACGGGTGATTTCACCCTTTGTAACATTACTCCCCCTCGAGGAAAAGAGTCGACCCGACTCGGAAAAGATAAACAATTACAAAAAAATGTGATCTAGCAGTCAGTGCACGAAGGTGAGTTGGAGCTGTGGCTCTAAAAATTAAAAGACTCCCTTTTTACTATCTGGCATATGCCCACAGTCTCAAGGTAAACCACAGAAAACCTTGAGCAGATAGTTGAGCGTTCAATTGAATTCAAAATTTGTGTGCCTTGTTTTATAAAGGTAAGTGTTAAGGGTGAGTTAGTGAGTTCTTCATGAATTTGAAGACATCAAAATCATCCGGATCGTCGCCGAAAAGAAAATTCATTCCTCTTCGTACAACGAGGCGGGAAACCATAACTGGGAAAACTCTGAGTCCTAGACAACGTAAAGGTTGATTTCCTCTGAGAACCGGCACAGGAAACAGGAAGAAGGAACGGGTGACTGAATCCAAAACTTCTTCAAAAAACAGCACACCCTAGAGTTTGGAGGACAAATGTGAGTGGTGGTATAACAATTCAAATTCACCAAGTGAATTTGGGAGAATACACGAATAAAATAAATTAAATATGTAGTCAAAAG
Source organism: Neodiprion lecontei (assembly GCF_021901455.1). Classification (NCBI taxonomy): domain Eukaryota; kingdom Metazoa; phylum Arthropoda; class Insecta; order Hymenoptera; family Diprionidae; genus Neodiprion; species Neodiprion lecontei. The sequence goes on from NW_025791835.1 coordinate 371,302, forward strand.
AAAAGGAACGATCTTATCTGAATATCCGGAGAACCCAGGCTAAGACCGGACAAACAGTACAGTTGGAGGTAACATCGGGAACAGCCAAGGACGGCAGATTCGTCGGGAAAAATCTATAAAAACTCAAAGATACTGACATGTGGGTTAGAAAAATAAGAGAGGATCGACCAAACGCTCACTACTTCATTCAAGCGCAGAACCGAAACACTCTTCAAGCCAAAGAAATCGATGTATCAAAATTTCTCGAATCGAACAACATCGAACTAACCTTAACCTGTCAACGAACTTTCTAACCTTCAGAGAGCTACTGAAACGATGCTCTTGACTGATAAGGAGCTAAGCGATCCAGATGAACGACTTTAGATTTCGAACGAGGGGAACGTCTAATTCTAAAAACAACGTCGTTAATCCGGTCAACAATAAAATAAGGACCTTCCCAATTACTTTGGAGTTTGGGACAACGCCCTTGTTGCCGACGAGGTTGAAATAACCAAACGGAATCTCCCTTCTCAAATTTTAAATTTCTAGCTCTAATATCATAACGATCCTTAGTCTTATCGGAGACCATACGAATTCTTTCCCTAGCGAATTCATGAACCTCGTCCAATTTTTGACGAAAAACGGAATTAAAATACACCTGGGACGAAGCCACGGAAGGATTGACACCCTTTTCTAAATCTGACGGAAGTCGAAGATCCCGACCTGTCAACATCATAGCTGGAGAAAAACCGGTAGTGTCGTGAATTGCAGAGCGATACGATAAAAGAAATAAGGGAATCCACTCATCCCAATCTTTCAAAACGTTTCGAGGTTGATTTTACGGTAACCAGAACAAAGAGTCGAATCGCCGGTAGAAATGACGCAGTTGTGAGCGGAAAGAAAATCTACGCCTAAAATGCCTTCATCTTCTATGTCAGCTACTAGAACTTCATGTGGGGATTGAACACAATCCGCTACTGTTACCTGCACGACCATCTTACCTACTACAGGGGTAGTTGGCCCGGTAGCAGTGCGAATAGACACAGAAGGAATAATTGAAGCAAGAGACGAAAACATATCAGGACGAACAACGGAAATTCCGGCTCCAGTATCTATCACCCACAAACAACTTAGTCCGTTAACGGAACCTTTAGCATATAAGCCGGTACGACGCAGGCCTCTAACCATGAACTGTGAAGCAATAGGGCTAAGGAACTTGGAAGAAACCGATGATATTCGCCCTTTCGAAACATCGGTAGCTAGTTTCCCGAATTCTGAGGAACAGAAGGTTGCGCTGCCCAAACCGGATTAGAGGGAGCCCTCTTGGAGGCATTTTTGCGCCACGAATCTTCCGCAGTCTTCAACTGACGGTCGAGTTTAAAACAATTCTTCGCGATATGTCCTCTTACGCCGCAAAACTGGCACTCTGAGACAGGCCGATTGGAGTTTGATCTATTGTAACGAGAGAAACCACTATTTTTCCTTCCTGGAAGAGAATCTGAGCTAGCCTGATTGACTGAAGGACGGGACGAAGAATTTTCTGAAGGTTCAGCTTGACTCAATCGATGAAGTTGACGCGAACCTAAATCCGCCTCGTTCATGGCTTCTAATTCTAAGCCCTTAATAATTGCTTCGTGTAGAGAAGTTGGAGCTGCGAGCCTCAGATGATACCGAAGCTCCGGATTCCGAATTGCATTAATGAATTTCGCCCGAGCTATCTGATCTCTAGCTTTTTCTGCACAATCAGTAAGGGAATGTCGAGCGAGACGTTCGATGTCATTTCCGAGAGAGGCTCAATCTTCCTTGGGCCCTTGACGTCTATTTTCGAACTGAGTAAAATAAAGTTTGGAAAGATGTTCTTCGCCAAACCGGAGTTTAAGAGCCGCACAAATGCTGTCGAAATTTTCAGAATCCGAATCTGAAAGCGATCCAAGAACTACCAAAGCCGGACCGAACAAAGAAGCTGTCAAATTAGCTGCTTTCTGGGACGGATTCCAACCATTAACCTTACTAATCATGTTAAACTGACGTTCGTATAGACTCCACGCAGACGAACCGTCATACGAACCGGGCTTCAAATTCGATTGTTTCGAGGGCAACTCTACAATACTCGCGGGAGGTACGGAGACCTGATTGAGTCCGAACGAGCTCTGAGTCTGCGGAGGGAGAACATTGACAGTTCCGCGTGATTTTAAAAAGGCCAGGAACTCTGACTGAATATCTACACTAGGATGAGACGACGCGACAGGAGGCTCAACTACTTCCGAAATGTCACGTGACGGAACATCGTGGCATCGCGGAAAAGAGCTAACCTGAGCTTGTCGCAAGACAAGAGCAGGTGGAAAATTTTTAGCAACAGGGGGAATTTCGCCTCCCCCATAAATAGCGTCAGACCTTGATTGATCCGGAATTGAATGAATGGAGGTCCTCCTTGCCGGGACCGGGACTGAAGGAAGAGAAGTCCTTCTACCTGGGGATGGAACTGGGCGTATCGGGAATTCCTGCGGCCGCTCCTGAAGCTTTTGCACACCTTGCAGGATCCCGATCAACGCCTGGGACACGATTTCTTGTTGTTGACGCTGTTGCGAGAGAAGTTCGTGCAGAAGATTCTGCTGTTCTTGTAGCTGCTGTTGTAGCAGTTGTTGATGTTGTTGTTGCTGTTGTTGATGTTGTTGTTGCTGTTGTTGATGTTGTTCTTGCTGCTGAATCTGACGCATCAGCAAATCTTGGTTTCCCTGGATGAGCTCTGCCAAGAGAGCTAATTGGGGCTGGGGCTGAATTCAAACTTATAATATATATATGCATATGTATATTAATATATATGTATATATGTATATATATGTATATCATACATGAATATAATTGAATACAAATGGAGGTAATTAAGTTGAATAATTTAATGAAACTAGGAAATAATTGATTTAAATAAATTATTTTTCTTAACGGATAATACATATATTTTAATTGATATGTGAGCAAATGATTGAAAAATACATAGGATTTTTTCAATACTAATAATAATTTTCAATGAATTTAATTATTGTAAGAAATTTTTTTTTTTCCACTTTCTCTTTTTGTAAGAGTGAATTAAAAATCATAATATATATATGTATATTCGTGTATTATACATTAATTTATTGAATATAAATACATTAATTTTTTACATATCATACAATAATATAATTGAATATAAATGGAAGTAATTATGTCAAATAATTCAATAAAAAAAGGAAATAATTGATTCAATAAATTATTTTCCCTGATGAATAATATTTTCATTCCAAATAATATGTGAGCAAATAATTCAAAAATATACAGGATCTTTTCAATAATTATATTTATTTTTAATAAATTCAATAATTGTAAAAAAAATTTTTTTTTTCGAAAATTTCTCTTTTTCAAAAGTAAATTCAAAATTATTATATATATATATATATATATATATATATGTATGTATATTATTATGTATGTATATATGCATATACATGTATATCAGACATGAATATAATTGAATACAAATCGAGGTAATCAAGTCAAATAATTTAATAAAATAAGGAAATAGTTTATTGAAATAAATTATTTTTCCCAATGAATAATATTTTTATTTCAATCAACATGTGAGCGGAAAATTAAAAAATATTGTTACAAAGGGTGAAATCACCCGTTTTGCCCCCTCTTTAATGATCTAGTAGTCAGCATAGATGAAAGACGTTTATAAACCTCTTGTGTCTTTCAAAAGAATAAGGTTGCTGTGCCAACCAACATTATTGCAAAAACAGTCTTGTTTCTGACTTTAAACGAGAAACACATATCTTGCATTAAAGCATTTTCACAATATTTTATTCACGCTCTTGATTTTCTTTTGACTTGATAATTAAACTCGCGGATCCATATTTATTTTCCGTAACGTCAAAGTACGTTACATTGGTGTCAGAAGCGGGATCGTGAGTTTCTTTTCAATTAAGTCAATTCAGTGCGTGAAATAAACTATGAGCAACAGTCGTTTGACAGGCTCTCGTCGTCGGGAAAGTGGCGGAGAAGAACATTCCATCATCGAAAATCCGCGGGTTCCCGAGACAATTTGTGCACCTTCAGTGGACTCTTTACCTGTCCCTACGATGGTCTTAGTCTCACAAATCGACCTACTAAAGATTATGAGCCAACAACAAGAAGCCGCCGAACGACATCAACGGCAGCTTCTGGATACGGCTACTCAACAACAACAACAACTTGTCCAGTTGCTTCAAGAGCAACGAGAACAGCGGAGGTTGGATAGAGAAGCTCAAGAGCGTTCCGAGACTAGTCTTCATGAACTACTCCGGACGACTGCGGCAGCTCTTCAGGCTGTTCATCAGGTGAATGGCTCAGGAGAACCGGCTGTCACCCCTCGAGGTTCCAGAGTTGTTACTCCACTTCCCTCTCCTGTTCCCTCTCCTGTTCCCGTTCCTACTGTTCAGGAGGTCCAACATCCAGGACGATCCCAGGATGTTCCTGACTCAAGGTCTGTGCCTTTTATTAGGGGGGTAGATAAATCCCCAATTAGTAGAACAAGAGTAAATAATGAGGTTGGTTTTTCCGAGTCTCTGACTCAGGTTCAGCCTTGATATTCTCATTTAAATCAATTAAATAATTCGAGATTTCCTGAGGTTGCTTCTCAGATTGACGAGAAACCTTTTTATCCTTTAAAACCGCCAATTTTTGATGGAAAGATTCCATGGGCAGATTATGAACGACAGTTTAATACAATTGCTAAACATAACCAGTGGGACTCCGCCATGAGGGCCCACAGTCTTGCCTCTTGTCTTCGAACGCCGGCTTTGAATGTTTTAACGGCATTGTCTGAAGAAGAAATTTCCGATTATGAGAAACTTAGCTCTGCACTCAAATTGAAATATGGAAATGACCACTTGACGAAACTGTACACGGCTCAATTACAGACTAGAAGACAAGGACGAGACGAAGACCTCGCGTCTCTTAGTCAAGATATTGAACGGCTTTCTCGTATAGCTTTGCCAGATCACGAGCCGTCTCGTAATTTATTAGCAACACAAGCTTTCTTAAATGCAATCAATGATCCAGAAATTAAAATGGCCGTTGAAACATCGGGCCTCACTTCTCTGCGGGAGGCAACGGCCAAAGCCCTCGAGGTGGAGGCAATGAGGAAACAATATTTTGGGTTGAGCAAGCTTCGTCGGATTGAGGTGTCCGAAAACACCTCAGAAAGACGAAGTTTTGAACACTCGGAGGAGCCAAAACCTCAAAATTATAGAAATAAAAATAACAATAGTAATTTTAAACCAAGAAATCGAGGTTCTTTTCAAAACCAGCAAAACAAGCGTGTGAATAAGAACGCGGACATGACAAGTCAAACCGGCTTGACTTGTATATTTTGTAAAAAAACAGGCCACGACGCCAATCATTGTTTCCTAATTAAAAAAATTAGTGGAAAACCGATGCAAGGCTCGAATCCAAACTCTTATAATTGGCGTAAGAAAAATATAGAAATAGGGGAAACAAATCCTCAGTCGAGTTCTTCAACAGGAACTCACCCAAAAAACTAATTCCAGATGATTTGTCGGGGCGAAAATCATCGCAGATTGTTAGGAGTGAAAGCCCTCTTAGAGAACAGTTTTTAATTAGAAGTCTACGACAGTCTGGTCTTTACGCGCGCGGTACTGTAAATGGCATCGATTGTCTATGGGTAATAGACACGGGCGCGGAAGTAACCGTAGTTCGATCGGATCTCTTTAAATCCGATGACCAGATTGTTCCCTCTTTTTCTCTGCGAACAGCCACTGGAGAGACGACCCCGGTTTTGAGACAGGTTACTGTCCAAATTAACCTTTTTGGGTGTATCGACTCTCCGCATAAGGTTTTTATAGCAGATATAGAGGATGAAGGTATTTTGGGAATAGACTTTCTTACAGCTCATAACTGTGTTATCTCGACTAAGAGAAACTCACTAGCTTCAAACAATCGCGAAATAACTCTTTGTACAAATAGAAATGGAATTTATTGGACTCCTCCTAGAATTCGAGAAATAGAACTTTCAGAGGATGATTTGCAACAACATTTTCCATCACATTCACGGAGCCTTGTTGAGAAATCTTCGATTTCGTTAAATTCAGCTCAGGTAGAATCGTTTAAATCTATTTTGCTAGAATTTATAGATTCTTTCGCCAAAGATAGTGGTGATAAGGGCCGATGTACTTCTGTCAAGCACAAGATCGACGTCGGAGAGAGTTCCCCAATAAAACAAGCTCTTCGAAGACTCGCTCTCAACGCCCGAGAAGAGGTGAAGAAGCTTGTGGAAGACATGCTAAAGAACGATGTTATTGAACCATCGTCTAGTCCCTGGGCCTCACCAATCGTCCTTGTTAACAAAAAGGACGGATCCAAACGATTTTGTATCGATTACAGGAAGCTGAACAATATAACGAAGAAAGATTCTTACCCTCTACCCAGAATCGACGAGACACTCGACCTGATAGCTGGTGCAACTTTGTTCAGCACCGTAGATCTTCAGAGCGGATACTGGCAGGTCGAAATGGATCCTCTAGATAAAGAAAAAACAGCTTTTGGTACGGGTTTAGGAGGATTATGGCGGTTCAAAGTTATGCCGTTTGGTTTGAGTAATGCCCCGGCTACCTTTGAACGAATGATGGAGGCTGTTCTCCATGGGCTCACTGGCAAAATATGCCTCGTTTATTTAGACGATATAATCGTTTTTGGCAAGAACTTTGAAGAAGAAGTTCAAAATCTCAGACAAGTTTTCGCTAGGCTGAAGCAAGCAGGTCTGGAAATGAGCCCGAAAAAATGCAACCTGTTCCAGAAAGAAGTAGGCTTCCTCGGACATATCGTTTCAGCACAAGGTGTGAAGACCGACCCATCCAAAATAGAGAAGGTTTCTTCTCGGCCGACACCTAAGAATAAAGAATAAATTCAAAGCTTTTTAGGCCTTTGTACGTATTACAGAAGATTTGTAAAAGGTTTTGCTAGTATAGCCAAACCTCTCCATCACTTGACCGGAATCAAGATTCCTTTTGACTGGACCCCGGAATGCGAGGAGGCTTTCAAGAAATTAAAAGAAAATCTTATTTCTTCGCCGATTTTAGCTTATCCAGAGGTCGAAATTCCTTTTATTTTAGATACGGATGCATCTCTTTCAGGAATAGGCGGGGTTCTGTCACAAATTCAGGGAGGTCAAGAGAGAGTGATAAGCTATTTCAGCAGAGTTTTGAGTAAAACCGAGAGGAATTATTGTGTCACTCGTAGAGAGCTTTTAGCTGTCGTTAAGACCGTAGTACATTTTCACCATTATCTGTACGGTAGGAGATTTTTGATACGTACAGATCATGCTTCTCTCAGGTGGCTACTTTCGTTCAAATCTCCTGAAGGTCAGGTAGCTAGATGGTTAGAAAGGCTCGGTCAGTACGATTTTGATATTCGTCATCGAGCAGGAATTCATCATGGAAACGCCGATGCTCTCTCTCGAAGACCCTGCGAGGAAATGCCAGAGTGTAAGCAGTGTGCACGATTAGAGAAAAATCGTGACCCCTCTCCTATAATACGGAAGATTTCTTTCGAAAATAACCAAGAGGAATGGAGAAAATCGCAACAAGAGGACGACACTTTGAATCAAGTGAAGTCTTGGAAAGAAGCAGAAACTCGCCCGGACTGGCAGGATATATCCTTAGCCGAGTCACATTTGAAAATTTATTGGGCTCAATGGGACTCTATTCTTTTAATTGATGGAATTTTATACCGAAAATGGGAATCTGCAGACTTGAAAGAAATCAGGTGGCAACTTTTGGTTCCCAGGTCACGAGTTCCAGAGATTCTTGCTCTTTATCATGATTCTCCTGCAGGCGGACACTTCGCGTCAAATAAAACTGTGGGCAGAATTCGCAACTTCTACTTTTGGCCCCGTTGTCGGATGGACGTTGAAGATTGGTGTCGAAGATGTCGAATCTGCAAGGCAAAGAAAGGACCTCGAGCGAAGGGACAAAGCTCTCTTCAGATTTACAACGTGGGAGCTCCATTTGAAAGGATAGCAATGGATATTCTCGGACCTCTTCCGATAACCCATTCTGGAAATAAATATGCTTTGGTTATTGCTGATTATTTTACTAAGTGGCCTGAAGTGGTTCCTCTCGCTGATCAAGAAGCCTCTACTGTAGCACAGGCATTCGTTAAAGAGTTTATTTGTAGACACGGAGTTCCTCTGGAACTTCATACTGATCAAGGCCGAAATTTTGAGTCACCCTTACTGAAAGAGGTTACTCAGATTTTAGGGGTTAGAAAAACTCGTACAACTCCTTTGCATCCGCAATCTGACGGCATGCTAGAGCGTCTGAATCAAACCTTGCTACAATATTTGTCGTCCTTCGAAGAGCAGAATCAGAGAGACTGGGACTCCTGGATCCCTTTCTTCCTCTTATCTTACAGATCTGCGATTCATGAGACGACGAAGCAGACGCCAGCCCTCATGCTTACTGGAAGAAATCTTCGACTTCCGTCAGATTTAGAGAAAGGCCCTGTTCCTGTGCAAAGACAGCATCAAACAGATTATGCTTTTTTATTACAACAACGTTTAGAAGAAATTTATCACTTTGCTAGGAATAGAATTTCTATGGCTTCAGATAAATTAAAAACTCGTTATGATATTCGAGCCAGAGATTTAAAATTTAATCCTGGAGATTCTGTTTGGCTCTTTCAACCTCGAAGACAGAAAGGACGATGTCCAAAGCTACAAAGAAATTGGGAAGGCCCTTACTTAGTGGTTAACCGGATAAATGATGTTGTTTATAGAATCCGAGGATCTCCTCATTCGCGTCAGAAAGTGGTTCACTTGGATCGTCTTGCTCCTTTTGAAGAAGATCAACCTGGAACAGTCTCTCCAAGACCAGGAACATCCTTCGAGGTTAGATCTTCAAACGAACACCCTTGACGACTGTGATCGATTTGGCCTTCTTTAGAGTTGGTCATCGATTGGGAGAAGAATTTACCTTTCGGAATTCATTTGAGTAAAACTCGACCGCTTACGATTATTATTGAAGGAAATATCGGATGCGGAAAAACAACTTTCACCAAGAGGTTTTTAGCAGATCGCCAGGTCTGTACAGTTTTGGAACCTCTTGAGGAATATCGAGATGTAGCTGGAATTAATCTTCTAGATTTGATGTATCAAGACCCAGATCGTTATTGCTATTATTTTCAGCATTTCGCTCAAATGGTTATGTTAGACAGACATCTGCAGACGACTTCATTGCCTGTAAAGGTGATGGAAAGGTCGATATTCAGTAGCAATTGTTTTGTAGAAGCTCGTCGAAGGCTAGGTAATTTTCGCGACTTCGAATCTCATTTATTGATGAAAAATTTCGATCTTCTCATTCGCTCGTCTGAGCTCAGAGTAGATTTGATTGTTTATTTGCGAGTTTCCCCAGAAACTTCTTTTGCTCGAGTTAGTTCCCGTTCTCGTGAGGAAGAATCGAGTATTTCTTTAGAGCTACTCAGAACTATTCATGAGGTTCATGAAGATTGGCTAGTAAAACAAACCTTTTCTTCTTTATCGGCTCCTGTTTTAGTTATCAATGCAGAAGCTACGGCCGATCAAGTTTTTAAAGATTTTTGTACTTCCTTAACATGCGGATAGTACATAGTTAACTTATACTTGCTTTATTAAGGGATACACTTAATTAAGTAAAAGACATAAAAAAAATGATAAAATAGATTTTCTTTATTGAAAAAAACATAAAGATTGTGAAACGTTATGTTTTTAAAAAAAAAAAAAATTCATTTTCTTGCAATCGATATTTTGCGTAGCTGGTCTCCATTTTGTAGGTTCGAGGCGTGATGACGCTTAGACGAAATTGGGTTTTGGTCGGCTCGATTTTACTACGTCGAACCTAATGTTGCTTCAAGCGTTGCTCTATAAATAAGAGAGAGTGATTTTAAGATGGGTGTGCTCTTTTCATTTGGATCTTTTAAATTAGAATTGAATCATTTCTTTTGATTAATAAACTTTTCAAAGAGCTTACATTTACCATCGTTGAGAAGGAGTCAGATTTCAGCGCGGCTCCAAGGACCGTTGCCGTGTCGATCAGAGTCGAGTCCTGGTCAAGTACCTTCTTCGGGCTCGCGGTTGGTTGCCGCTCTTTGCACGAAGCGTGCTGGTCAGTAGGAATTATCTGGTACTTCGTTGACAGAGTGCCAGGCAACAGGGGAGATTGGTGAAGTTCTTTGTAGATTTATTTGGAAATGAGGGAGGATGCCCCGGCCGGCGTCCGTGCCGGCCGGAGAACAACAACGATCTGATGTTTTCAATATAAGAAGTTGTTTGTTTTCAAATGATCTTTTGTTGTCCTAAAAGTTTTGTTTCCTTCTAGAAATTTCTTCTTCAGAATCGAGTTTTGTGTCGGATAGGCTTCGGTTTATTAATGTGAAAAGAGCCACGATTATTTTCCGAGGTCGATGAGCGATAGCTTGATTTTCACATTTTATCAACCTTAAGTGTCAGTTTTTGTGAGTACTTTTTCAGGTTACTTGACACAGCCTTTTCCCATCCAATCTTTCCCCGATTCCTGAAGATGACTGGTGGTCTTATTTTGAAGAAGGACGCAGAAATGATTCAGATAAGATCGTTTCTTTTCTTTTGAAGACATATTTAATTTATTTTATTCGTGTATTCTCCCAAATTCACTTAGTGAATTCGAATTGTTATACCACCTCTCACATTTGTCCTCCAAACTCTAGGGTGTGCTCTCTCTGAAGAAGCCTTGGATTCAGTCACCCATTCCTTTTCCCTGTTTCCTGTGCCGGTTCTCAGAGGGAATCAGCCTTTATGTTGCCTAGGACTCAGAGTTCTTCCATTTATGGTTTCCCGCCTCGTCGAACTCATGTGTTTAATTCACCGGACTATTTTCCCTGAAGAGGAATGAATTTTCTTTTCGACGACGATCCGGATGATTTTGATGTCTTCAAATCCATGAAGTTACACAACACTAGATAACACTTACCTTTGTAAAAACAAGGCACATAAATTTTTGAAATTATTTAACGCTCAACTATCTGCTCAAGGTTTTCTGTGGTTTACCTTGAGACTGTGGGCAAATGCCAGATAGTAAAGAAGGGAGTTCTTAAATTTTTAGAGCCACAGCTCCAACTCGCCTTTGAGCACTGACTGCTAGATCACTTTTATAATTGTTTTATCTTTCCCGAGTCGGGACGACTTTTTTCCTCGGGGGGGAGTAGTGTTACAAAGGGTGAAATAACCCGTTTTGCCCCCTCTTTAATGATCTAGTAGTCAGCATAGATAAAAGACGTTTATAAACCTCTGATGTCTTTCAACAGAATAAGGTTGCTGCGCCATCCAACATTATTGCAAAAACAGTCTTGTTTCAGACTTTAAACGAGAAACACATATCTTGCATTAAAGCATTTTCACAATATCTTATTCACGCTCTTGATTTTCTTTTGACTTGATAATTAAACTCGCGGATCCATATTTATTCTCCGTAACGTCAAAGTACGTTACAATATACAGGATCTGTTCAATAATTATATTTATTTTCAATGAATATAATTGATGTGAAAAAATTTTTTATTTTTCAAATTTCTCTTTTTTTAAAAGTAAATTAAAAATCATAATATATATCCATGTATACATTTGAATATTATACATCAGCATAATTAAAAATAAATACATTTATTTATATATATATTATACATTAATATAATTAAATATAAATGGAGGTAATCAAGTCGAATAATTCAATAAAGAAAGGAAATAGTTGATTGTAATAAATTATTTTCCCTAATGAATAATATTTTTATTTCAATTAATATGTGAGCAAATAATTGAAAAATATACAGGATCTTTTCAATAATTATATTTATTTTTAATGAATATAATTGACGGGAAAAAATCCTTCATTTTTCAAATTTCTCTTGTTTTGAAAGTAAATTAAAAATCATGATATCTATATATGTATATATTTGAATATTATACATTAACATAATTAAATATAAATACATTTATTTATATATATATTATACATGAATATAATTGAATATAAGTGGAGGTGATCAAGTCAAATATTTTAATGAAAACAGGAAATAGTGGATTGGAGGAAAATTATTTTTCCTAATGTATAATATTTTTATTTTAATTAATATGTGAGCAGATAATTAAAAAATATGCAGGATCTGTTTAATAATCATATTTATTCTTAATGAATTCAATTATTGTGAAAAAAATTTTTTTTTCAAAAATTTCTCATTTTTTAAAAGTAAATTCAAAATTATAATATATATATATATATATATATATATATATATATATATATATATATATATATATATATGTATATATATGTATATTATACATTGATACAATTGAATATGAATGGAGGTAATTAAGTTAAATAATTTGATAAAATAAGGAAATAATTGATTCGAATAACTTATTTTTCTTACCGAATAATATTTATATTCTAATTGATATGTGAGCAAATAATTAAAAAATACATATAATTTTTTCAATAATTATATTTATTTTCAATGAATTTAATTATCGTGAGGAAAATTTTTTTTTCAAATTTCTCTTTTTTTAAAAGTTAATTAAAAATCAAAATATGTATATATGTATATGTTTGAATATTATACATTAATATAATTTGATACATTTGTTTATATATATATTATACATTATCATAATTGAATATAAATGGAGGTAATCAAGTCAAATAATTTAATGAAGAAATGAAATAGTGGATTGAAATAAATTATTTTTCCTAATGTATAATATCTTTATTTCAATTAATATGTGAGCAAATAATTAAAAAATATGCAGGATCTGTTTAATAATCATATTTATTCTTGATGAATTTAATTATTGTGAAAAAAAATTTTTTTTCAAAAATTTCTCTTTTTTCAAAAGTGAATTCAAAATTATAATATATATATATATATATATATATATATATATATAGATATATATATATATATATGTTTATTATTATATATATGTATATATGTATGTATATATATGTATATTATACAATAATACAATTGAATATGAATAGAGGTAATTAAGTTAAATAATTTGATACAATAAGGAGATAATTGATTCGAATGAATTATTTTACTTACCGAATAATGTTTATATTCTAATTGATATGTAAGCAAATAATTGAAAAGTACATATGATTTTTTAATTAATTATATTCATTTTCAATGAATTTAATTATCGTAAAAACTATTTTTTTTTTCAAATTTCTCTTTTTTTAAAAGTTAATTGAAAATCAAAATATGTATATATGTATATGTTTGAATATTATACATTAATATAATTTGGAACATTTGTTCACATATATATTACACATTATCATAATTGAATATAAATGGAGGTGATTAGGTCGAATAATTTAATGAAAAAAGGAAATAATTGATTAAATAAATTATTTTTCCTAATGAATGATATTTTCATTTCAATTAATATGTAAGCAAATAATTAAAAAATATACAGGATCTTTTCAAGAATTATATTTGTTTTGAATGAATTCAATTATTGTAAAAAAAAATTTTCTTTCAAAAATTTCTCTTTTTTGATAGTGAATTCAAAATTATAATATATATACATATGTATATTATTATATATGTATGTATGTATATGTATGTATATTATACATTAGTATAATTGAATATAAACGGAGGTCGGTAGGTTGAATAATTTGATAAAACAAGGAAATGATTGATTCAAATAAATTATTTTTCTTAACGAATAATATTGATATTTTAATTAATATGTGAGCAAATGATTAAAAAACACAGGATTTTTCAAATAATTATGTTTATTTTTGATGAATTTAATTATTTTAGGAAAATTTTTTTTTTTCCAATTTCTCTTTTTTTAAAAGTAAATTCAAAATTATTATATATATATATATATATATATATATATATACATATGTCTATATATGTATATTATACATTGATACGATTGAATATAAATGGAGGTAATTGAGTCAAATAATTGAAAAATACATATGATTTTTTGAATAATTATATTTATTTTTAATGAATTTGATTATTGTGGAAAAAAATTTTTTTCTTTCAAATTTCTCTCTTTTTAAAATTTAATCAAAAATCATAATGTATATATATGTATATGTTTGAATATCATACATTAATAAAATTTAATATATAAAAACATTTGTTCGTATATATATTATACATTATTATAATTGAATATGAACGGAGTTAATTAAGTCAAATAATTTATTATAAAAAGGAAATAATTGATTGAATAAATTATTTTTCTCAGTGAATCATATTCTTATTTCGAATAATATGTGAGCAAATAATTTGAAAATATACAGGATCTTTTCAATAATTATATTTATTCTCAATGAATTCAATTATTGTAAAAAAAAAATTTTTCCCAAAAATTTCTCTTTTTTTAAAAGTAAATTTGAAATTATAATGTATATATATATGTATATTATTAAATATGTATATATGTATATATATGTATATTATACATTAATATAATTGAATATAAACGGAGGTAATTAGGTTGAATAATTTAATGAAACAAGGAAATAATTGATTCAAATAAATTATTTTTCTTGACGCATAATATTTATATTTTAATAATATGTAAGCAAATGAGTAAAAAATACATAGGATTTTTTAAATAATTGAATTTATTTTTAATGAATTTAATTGTTGTGAAAATTTTTTTTTTTTCGAATTTCTCTCTTTTTAAAAGTAAATTCAAAATTAATATATATATATATATATATGTGTATATATATGTATATTATACATTAATACGATTGAATATAAATGGAGGTAATTAAGTCAAATAATTTGATAAAATAAGAAAATAATTGATTCAAATGAATGATTTTTCTTACTGAATAATATTTATATTTTAATTAATATGTGAGCAAATAATTGAAAAATACATTTGATTTTTCAAATAATTATATTTATTTTTGATGAATTCAATTGATGTGAGAAAATTTTCTTTTTTTCAAATTTCTCTTTTCGTAAAAGTGAATCAAAAATCATAATGTATATATATATATATATATTTGTATATTATACAATAATATAATTGAATACAAATACATTTGTTTTTATATACATTATACATTAATATAATTGAATATAAACAGAGATGATTAAGTCAAATAATTTGGTAAAAAAAGGAACTAATTGATTTGAATGAATTATTTTCCTTAATGAATGATATTTTTATCTCAATTAATATGTGAGCAAATAATTAAAAAATATACAGGATCTTTCCAATAATTATTCTTATTTTTAATGAATTTAATTATTGTAAAAAAGATTTTTTTTTTGGAATTTCTCTTTTTTTGAAAGTAGATTCAGAATTATAATATATATATATATAAAAATATATATATATAATAATGGACATACGTATACATATATTATAATTTTGAATTTACTTTTGAAGAAAGAAAAATTCGAAAAAAAAAAATTTTTTCACAATAATTAAATTCGTTAAAAATAAATATAATTATTCAAAAAATCCTATGTATTTTTTAATCATTTGCTCACATATTAATTAAAATATAAATATTATGCGTTAAGAAAAATAATTTATTTAAATCAATTATTTCCTTGTTTCATTAAATTATTTGACCTAATTACCTCCGTTTATATTCAATTATATTAATGTATAATATATATATATATACATATATACATATATATATATACATATATACATAGGAAAGAAGTTTGTGACCGGGAGGTAGATTGAAAATGAAAGGTTCGTCGAAGTTCCGGTCAGGAAGAAGAAGAATTTAATAGTTGAAAAACGTGAATATACAAAATCGACGTTTCGGCCGGGCCCTGCCGACCATCCTCAGGAAATAAAATCTAAATAGTTAACAAAAAATAGGATGCTTCAACAAAACAAATCAGAGTTGAGAGCATGGAATATGTTTAACAATACAATATTTGTTGTTTTACAGAATTAAGTGAAAATTAAACAGTTTTAACGCAGCTGTCAAAGTGACAGTTTTAGGTTACGTGTCAAAATTTGAAGATAGGTTAATCAGATGAAAAATTGGTTTAAGAGAAATGAAAATTTGTCAGAAAAAAGCTTATTAATAATTTGGAACAAAGGAGATGGGAAAAGATTAAATTAATTTAGAAAAGATTACTCACAAAAAAAAAATGACAACCGGTACATGCTTAGATGTTGTTAGTGGTACAGCATTTCGGACGGAAGTGAAGGTTAGCGGGGAACCATCCGTAAATCTATGTTGTTGATCACGTGTGAGATTTGAACTGTGCTCGAAAGTCATGGAGTACAAAGGCAGTGACCAATCAGGAGTGAGGGGCGTTACTGTTTTGAGAACCAACGATAATGTAGACTAGAGGATGTTGGAGTATAGGTGGCTAAGATTTTCGATATCTGTACGTTTGTTAACCGAGTTCCTTTTGTTCTTAGAGATATGTATCATTTCTTTGATAATGCGTTTGTACCAATTAGGTTCTGTAGCAAGGGTTATAGAGTTGTTAAACTCGAAATTGTGACCCAGGGTCAAAGCGTGATCTGCTAAAGCGCATCTTTCAGTGACATGGCATTTGATATTGGAACGATGACCAGAAATTCTATTTTTTAGGTGTTGTGACGTTTGTCCAATATAACTCATGCTACAGTCTCGACATGGTATTTTATATACACAGTTGATTTTCTCTAAATTAGGAGTAACAGATTTAAGATGAGAAAAAAGAGACAGTTTGGTAGTATTAGATATTTTAAAAGTAATTTCAATTCCCTCGTTCTTAAGAATTTTTTGGATTTGGCTAGATAGATTTTCGACATACGGTATAGAGATAGAGTTTTTAAATTTATCATTAACATCAGTTGGATTGTTGGAGTCTACATTCCAATCAATCGAGTTGTACATTTTTTCTATTCTATACTTTTTGATATCATTGATGAATTTGATAGGGTAGCCATTGGAAGTAAGAGTTATTTCTACAAGTTTTAAATTCTTTTTAAGGAATTGAGGGTTTGATATTTTAAGGCAGCGATCGAACAAGGATATGGCGACAGATTTTTTGTGTTTGATGGGATGATGTGAGTTGAAATGAATGTATCTCCCAGACCAGGTTGGTTTATGGTGCCAATCTAAGATTATGGTGTTATTGTGGTTGATTACCATAGTGTCTAAAAAACTGATTTTTCCATCTTTTTCCAACTCGAGAGTGAATTGGATACGTGGGTGAAAGCTGTTGAATTTATTAAGAAGGAGTTGTAGATTTTCGTTTTTAACACACGTTATAATATCATCGACGTAACGATAGTAAAAAGGTAGGCTGAAAGGAAGATTTGAAATGATTTTTTTTTTTTCTAAGTGTTCAAGTACCAGATTCGCTACTACTGGGCTAATCGGTGAGCCCATTGCTACGCCAAAAATTTGTTGGTAGAAATTATCTTTGTAGGCGAAATAGCATGAATCTAGACACAGTTTGGTGGCGGCTAGAAATTCTTTTTTATTAATGTTAGTGTGACCTTTCAAATTGGGCCAGTTTTTACTGATGATCGATATCGCTAGTTTAGTTGGAATGTTGGTAAACAATGATTTGACATCTAGGGATACTAACAGGTGATTAGGCGGAATTGTTTTTCCCCTGATTTTGTTTACAAAGGACCAAGTGTCCTTGATGTGATAGTCTGATGTACCTGTTATGTTAGATAAGACACAAGAAAAAAATCTCGAGATTTTGTAGGTGGGGGAATTGATGTTAGAAACAATCGGTCTGAGTGGAACATTTTCTTTATGAATTTTTGGTAGAAAATAAATTTTAGGAGGAAGAGAGTTATATGTTTTGAGATGTTTAGCCGAGTTGGAATCTATAAATTTTTTCTGTTGCCATAGACTTATCATATCGTTGACTTGTTTTTGTACTTTTAAAGTGGGATCACGAGAGATAAGGTTATAGGTAGTCGAATCATTAAGGATATCTTGACATTTTTGTTCAAACTCCATCTTTTCCATGACGACTGTAATGTTACCTTTGTCGGCATCGGTGACAACTAGGTGGTTATTATGTTTTAAGAATTCCTTGGTATGTTTAACCTTGGAGGTTATTTCAAAGTGAGTAGTGGGAGGATTTTTGCCAAGTTTGTTGCTAATGAGTTGGCTAATATTAGATCTTACTTTGTCTTTGGTGATTCCACTTTTGTTAAAAAGAGCTAATTCTACGCTGCTTACAATATCATCAATAGGTAAATTAATATTATTAAATGGTAAACCGTGATTAGGACCGAGTGATAAGGTATCTTTAATTTCAGAAGGTAAATCTGTCTTAGATAGGTTAACTAACCAATTATTATTGTGAAACTCTTTAGGAGTATGTATAAATTTCAGTTTGTTGAATTTTCTAATATTATCTGTCTTAATAGCATTGAATAAACGATTGGCCTTATTTATATCCAAGTTGAAGTTTTTATAATCCAGATTTGTGAAATGGTTCGAGAAGAAAAGGTTGATATTATTATTAAGTTCTTGGATTAACTGCCTTTCTTGTCGATAACATGTTTTAATTTCAAGCGACAGACACTTTTGTTGAAAAACGCGTAATGCTTTGATGAAAGTTTTTTCACTTTTTAAATGTTGAAGGTTTTTGATTTTAAAATTTAGAAAATTTGGAATAATTCCAAATTGGCGGCATTTAAGGAGGAACACCTTACGGTTTTTGATGCGTGCTAGTTTTTGCCGGTAGTTCCAGATCTTCTTGGTTTGTGAGTGATTTGAAGTTCGGTATGACGTAGGATGACGGTGGTACGAGACGTCCACGAAGCCGTTTCGATGCATTGTGTTTAGGAAAGAAGTTTGTGACCGGGAGGTAGATTGAAAATGAAAGGTTCGTCGAAGTTCCGGTCAGGAAGAAGAAGAATTTAATAGTTGAAAAACGTGAATATACAAAATCGACGTTTCGGCCGGGCCCTGCCGACCATCCTCAGGAAATAAAATCTAAATAGTTAACAAAAAATAGGATGCTTCAACAAAACAAATCAGAGTTGAGAGCATGGAATATGTTTAACAATACAATATTTGTTGTTTTACAGAATTAAGTGAAAATTAAACAGTTTTAACGCAGCTGTCAAAGTGACAGTTTTAGGTTACGTGTCAAAATTTGAAGATAGGTTAATCAGATGAAAAATTGGTTTAAGAGAAATGAAAATTTGTCAGAAAAAAGCTTATTAATAATTTGGAACAAAGGAGATGGGAAAAGATTAAATTAATTTAGAAAAGATTACTCACAAAAAATGACAACCGGTACATGCTTAGATGTTGTTAGTGGTACAGCATTTCGGACGGAAGTGAAGGTTAGCGGGGAACCATCCGTAAATCTATGTTGTTGATCACGTGTGAGATTTGAACTGTGCTCGAAAGTCATGGAGTACAAAGGCAGTGACCAATCAGGAGTGAGGGGCGTTACTGTTTTGAGAACCAACGATAATGTAGACTAGAGGATGTTGGAGTATAGGTGGCTAAGATTTTCGATATCTGTACGTTTGTTAACCGAGTTCCTTTTGTTCTTAGAGATATGTATCATTTCTTTGGTAATGGTAATCAACCACAATAACACCATAATCTTAGATTGGCACCATAAACCAACCTGGTCTGGGAGATACATTCATTTCAACTCACATCATCCCATCAAACACAAAAAATCTGTCGCCATATCCTTGTTCGATCGCTGCCTTAAAATATCAAACCCTCAATTCCTTAAAAAGAATTTAAAACTTGTAGAAATAACTCTTACTTCCAATGGCTACCCTATCAAATTCATCAATGATATCAAAAAGTATAGAATAGAAAAAATGTACAACTCGATTGATTGGAATGTAGACTCCAACAATCCAACTGATGTTAATGATAAATTTAAAAACTCTATCTCTATACCGTATGTCGAAAATCTATCTAGCCAAATCCAAAAAATTCTTAAGAACGAGGGAATTGAAATTACTTTTAAAATATCTAATACTACCAAACTGTCTCTTTTTTCTCATCTTAAATCTGTTACTCCTAATTTAGAGAAAATCAACTGTGTATATAAAATACCATGTCGAGACTGTAGCATGAGTTATATTGGACAAACGTCACAACACCTAAAAAATAGAATTTCTGGTCATCGTTCCAATATCAAATGCCATGTCACTGAAAGATGCGCTTTAGCAGATCACGCTTTGACCCTGGGTCACAATTTCGAGTTTAACAACTCTATAACCCTTGCTACAGAACCTAATTGGTACAAACGCATTATCAAAGAAATGATACATATCTCTAAGAACAAAAGGAACTCGGTTAACAAACGTACAGATATCGAAAATCTTAGCCACCTATACT
Source organism: Neodiprion lecontei (assembly GCF_021901455.1). Lineage (NCBI taxonomy): Eukaryota > Metazoa > Arthropoda > Insecta > Hymenoptera > Diprionidae > Neodiprion > Neodiprion lecontei. Next base: position 391,692 of record NW_025791835.1, read on the forward strand.
CCAACATCCTCTAGTCTACATTATCGTTGGTTCTCAAAACAGTAACGCCCCTCACTCCTGATTGGTCACTGCCTTTGTACTCCATGACTTTCGAGCACAGTTCAAATCTCACACGTGATCAACAACATAGATTTACGGATGGTTCCCCGCTAACCTTCACTTCCGTCCGAAATGCTGTACCACTAACAACATCTAAGCATGTACCGGTTGTCATTTTTTTTTTGTGAGTAATCTTTTCTAAATTAATTTAATCTTTTCCCATCTCCTTTGTTCCAAATTATTAATAAGCTTTTTTCTGACAAATTTTCATTTCTCTTAAACCAATTTTTCATCTGATTAACCTATCTTCAAATTTTGACACGTAACCTAAAACTGTCACTTTGACAGCTGCGTTAAAACTGTTTAATTTTCACTTAATTCTGTAAAACAACAAATATTGTATTGTTAAACATATTCCATGCTCTCAACTCTGATTTGTTTTGTTGAAGCATCCTATTTTTTGTTAACTATTTAGATTTTATTTCCTGAGGATGGTCGGCAGGGCCCGGCCGAAACGTCGATTTTGTATATTCACGTTTTTCAACTATTAAATTCTTCTTCTTCCTGACCGGAACTTCGACGAACCTTTCATCTACATATATACATATATATATATATATATATATATATATATATATATATATATACATCATAATTTTGAATTTACTTTTAAGAAAAGGGAAATTTAAAAAAAAAAATTTTTTTTACCATCATTTAGTTCATTGAAAATAAATATAATTATTGAAAAGATCCTGTATATTTTTTAATTATTTGCTCACATATTATTTAAAATAAGAATATGATTCACTAAGAAAAATAATTTATTCAATCAATTACTTCCTTTTTTTATTAAATTATTTGACTTAATTATCTCCGTTCATATTCAATTATGATAATGTATAATATATATATATGAACAATTGTATTTATATATCTAATTTTATTAATGTATCATATTCAAACATATACATATATATACATTATGATTTTTGATTAAATTTCAAAAAGAGAGAAATTTGGAAGAAAAAATTTTTTTTCACAATAATTAAATTCATTCAAAATGAATATAATTATTTCAAAAATCATATGTATTCTTCAATTATTTGCTCACATATTAATCAAAATATAAATATTATTCGGTAAGAAAAATAATGTATTCGAATCAATTATTTTCTTATTTTATCAAATTATTCAACTTCATTACCTTCATTCATATTCAATTGTATTAATGTATAATATACATATATATACATATATATATATATATATAATAATATACATATATATATATATATATAATGTTCCTTTTTTAACACTGTCGAAGCTGCGATGAGTTTCTCTGTAAATGGAGTTTATTGTTTCGTATACTATTACATTACATTACTTTTCTTTACATTACGTACTTATATTCTATGTTTAATAAAAATAATATTACCTGTAAATGGAGAAACGACATTTACAGCTTATTTTTCTCTCGTTCTGACGTTTCCACGTGCGATTCGGCTGATAATAGCTTATGTACTAATCTGTCATAATGCCCTCGGCATTCTATTGTTTCTATTCGCTCATATTTACACGTATGTACTATTGACCGTGAAACTGCCAAAGGCGCTTATTGTTGTGCGGTGAAATTTCAAATTTGGCAGTGAGGAAGAAATATGATGAGGTGAATATAGGCCTCGTCATATTTGTTTACATATATATATATTATAATTTCGAATTTACTTTTCAAAAAAAAGAAATTTTTGAAAAAAATTTTTTTCACAATAATTGAATTCATTAAAAATAAATATAATGCTTGAAAAGATCCTGTATATTTTTTAAATATTCGCTCCTATATCGATTGAAATAAAGATATCATTCAATGAGAAAAATAATTTATTTAATCAATTATTTTCTTTTTTTATTAAATTATTTGACTTAATTACCTCCATTTATATTCAATTATAATAATGTATAATATATATATCAACAAATGTATTTATATGTATATTGGATTATAATAATGTATCATATTAAAACATATACATATATACATATATTATGATTTCTAATTAACTGTTAAAAAAAGAGAAATTCGAAAGAAAAAAAATTTTTTTACAATAATTAAATTCATTAAAAATAAATATAATTATTCAGAAAATCATATGTATTTTTTAATTATTTGCTCACATATTAATTAAAATATAAATATTATCCGTTGAGGAAAATGATTTATTTAAATCAATTATTTCCTTGTTTCATTAAATTTTTCAACCTAATTACCACCGTTTATATTTGTTCAGAGAGATGGCAAAAAGATATGGATCATCGACGTGGGATCCGCGAATTAGTGATGAGAACCAGTGTGAATGAAACAAAAGTGAAGTTGAGATGGAGAGAGATAATGAATGCCGATAAACGAGATTTTTATTGGTTTTGATGAGGCGATACAGACCGTATCGCAAGAGAACGTTACAGAGAGTGAAGATTTTACAGAGCGAGAGAACACATAGATTATACACATACATGATTTCGAGATAGTAGACAATACATGAGATACAGCTGATGGGTTTTGAGTCGCGACACGGGCAAGCGGCGAGATTTGACGCAGAGACGGCAAGTGAACATTGCACGCGAGTGTGCGTACATGTGCGAGGACGATTTTGAGTGTCGCGAGACACACATTTAACTATTCGATACCTTGCCGAAACATACCGCCCGCTTCGCTATCGGTAACGATCGCGAAATTAGATTATGCCGCCCGCCGTGCGTTATTTATTCTTAGAGTCAATAATTGTCTTAAGAGGACACTGGAAGCACACACAATTTTACGATTGGACGTTTTAACACAGAGGATTTCGTTGTAACGGTCACAACGCGAACGAGACCGTCGGTTCCCGGATGCACTTCGATCACTTTCGCGAGGGGCCACACAGATGGAGGTAGATTTTCGTTTTTTACGAGAACGATGGATCCGATTTTGATGTTGCCGTGATGAGTCTGCCATTTCGAGAGGTTTTGCAAGGACTGAAGATACTCCGTACTCCACCGTTTCCAAAAATGCTCCAGCATTTGACGCGAGTGTTGCCAATGCGATAGCCGTTGAACTGGCACCTCGATGAGTGACGGCTCAGGAATTGTGTTCAATGCTGAGCCGACGAGAAAGTGTCCTGGAGTCAAGGCACTTGGATCCCGTGGATCGTCCGAGATAGCGCAAAGAGGTCGAGAATTAAGCGTGGCTTCTACTTGCGTGAGGAACGTCGCGAATTGCTCGAACGTTTGAGTAGCTTCTCCGATGACTCGTTTGAGGTGAAATTTGACTGATTTCACTCTGGCTTCCCATTTTCCACCGAAATGAGGCGCGGAGGGAGGATTGAACCGCCACTGAGTTCCGTGTGATGCGAGGGTGTTTGCGATTTCTGCGAACTCCTTTGACGATGCAGCGAGAAGACGGCGAAGTTCTGAGTCTGCGCCGACGAGATTCGTTCCACAATCGCTTGCGATTGAGGCACAAATTCCTCGTCGAGATGTGAAGCGTTTGTACGCCGCGATGAATGCCTCCGTCGTGTAGTCCGAAACTAGCTCGAGATGCACAGCCGAGGTCGTGAAGCAGATGAAGATAACGATATATCCCTTGCATGATTTCGCTCCTCTTCCGCGGGAGGCTCGAATCGAGAATGGACCAGCGTAGTCAACGCCAGAGTGAAGAAACGGCCTTGATTGCGTGACTCGAGACTGAGGGAGTTGACCCATCTGTTGGCTGCTGAGGGTGGCGCGATGACGCGCACAAGGAACGCAACGATGTACTGACATGCGGATCGGTACTCTTCCTCCCAGGATCCAGTACCGCTGTCGGATTGTAGCGAGAGTGAGTTGCGGACCTCCGTGGAGCGTCAACCGATGATGATGATCGATGATCAATGTGGAGAACGATGATTCGCGAGGCAGGATGAACGGGTGCTTTTCGTCATACGAAAGCAATGAGTGATTCAGTCGACCACCGACTCTGAGGAATCCGTTCGAATCGATGAACGGCGTGAGTCGCGATAGTGGATGACTTCGAGTGAGACTTGAGCTTGTCTCGATTTGGCGAATTTTTTCTGCAAAGTACGCCTGCTGGGTCACCTTGGTCCAAAACAGTTGGGCGTCGCTCCATTCGAGAGTAGAGATCGGTCCGACAGTGATAGACGTGTTTACGCGATTCGATGTCGTCTTCGCGAGGAACCGATTTGCTGCGCGTTTACACAATGATGTGACTTTGAGGATAGTCGATAGTTTTGAGTAGCGATCGACGAGATCCCAGATTTGTAGCGGCTTAGCTGTTGCGATGTGCGTCGACAGCCCTTTTCTTTCCTCGAGATGAATGTTTTCTTCCGGTCGCGGAGATAAGGATGGCCAATTGACAGAAGGCTTCGAGAGCCAGGATGGTCCGAAGGTCCAAAGTTCTGATTTTTGGAGTTGCTCCGGAGATGCACCACGAGACGCAAGATCAGCGGGGTTTTCAAAACCCGAGATGTGATACCAACGAGCGCGCGTGAACTCTTGGATTTCCGTTACGCGATTACGAACGAATTCCTTCCACCGCGATGGGTGGCTTTTGATCCACGCGAGCGCGACTGTGGAATCCGTCCACAGATAAACCGGGGTGTTTTCGAAATTAAGAGTCTTTTCCACATGACACATCAACCGGACGAGAAGATTCGCAGCACAGAGTTCGAGACGAGGAATTGTCACCTTCTTTAGCGGCGCTACTTTAGTTTTCGCGCACACTAGTGAAACGCGCACTTCGTGAGTGTTGATATACATTCGCGCGTAGATCACTGCGCCTAATGCACTTTGAGAGGCGTCCGCGAAACCGTGGATCTCTATCCCGAGAGATGCTGAACTTAACCCGATCCATCGTGGGATGGTGATAGCTGAGATGCCTTGAAGATCTTGTAGAAACTCGATCCATCGCGAGGACAATGAAGCTGAGAGCGGCTCGTCCCAGTCGAAACCGAGTGCCCACAATTCCTGCATAAAGATTTTGGCTCTGATCGTGATCGGCGAGAGCCATCCGAGAGGATCAAAGAGCTGCGCGGTTTGTGAGGGAACTTTTCGTTTCGTCAAATTGTCCCGAGTTTGATGAATTTGCGGAGAGAACGCAAACGCGTCGATGTCTGGTATCCACGCAAGACCGAGAGCCCGAAAGAATGGACTTTGATCGAGATTCAGATGCATCGCGATCTCTTGATGGTTTCGAGAAATGTCAACGAGAGTTTCTGGGTGGCTTGAAGTCCACTTTTGAAGTTCAAAGCCGCCCGCCTTGAGCAATTGATTGAGTTCGTTGATTTTCTCGCGACCTTGATCAACGTCCTCTGCTCCTGGGAGGATGTCGTCGACGTACGTGTTCTCGAGAATGACGTGGCTCGCAAAGGGATACTGCTTACCTTCGTCCTGAACGAGTTGATGAAGAACACGGATCGCGAGATACGGAGCGCTTGCAAGAACATACGTTACCGTAGTCAGTTGATATTCTTCAATCGGTAGTTCTGGTTCTTCCCTCCAGAGGATTCGCTGAAAATCTTGGTCATCATTGTGGACCAAAATTTGTCGGTACATCTTGACGACGTCTGATGAGAACGCGACTGGATATTGTCGCCAGCGTAAGAGAACGTCCGCGAGGTCGGTTTGCACTTTTGGACCGACGAGAAGATTGTCATTGAGAGAGAGTCCGAGGTTGGTTCTTTGAGACCCGTTGAACACGACACGCAACTTTGTTGTTGAACTGCTGTCGCGAACTACACCATGATGGGGAAGATAAAACACGCGGGAATTGTCTTCAGGTGTATTGATAGCGCGACGCATGTGCCCGAGTTCACGATATTCACGAAGGAAGCTCGAGTAAGCCTCCTTGAGTTTCGCGTCGCTACCGAACCGTTTCTCCCAACGAAGGAGCATTTGATGCGCGGGATTTCGCGAGTTGCCGAGCTCTACTGAATTGTCTTTGAGCGGCAGCCGAAGTACGTAACGACCGGACGCAGTTCGAGAAACCGTTTCGCGAAAGTGTTGCTCACAACGCTCTTCTTCGGAAGTTAGTGCCAAAGGTTTCGACACTTCTTCCTGCTTCCAAAACTGCTGCACGAGATCGAGCAGTTCGTGATCGAGGGAGCATTGGAAGCCTTGGACTGCGCTATACGAGGGGCTTGCTGCTTCCGCTGAAACGCAGCCGGAGAGGACCCAACCGAACTGAGTTTCTTGCGCGATTGGTGTTCCTGGTGCTCCTCTTCGAACTCCTTGACCAATGATGTTGCTGTAGATGTCATCTCCGAGAATTACGTCGATTTGACTGGGATGTGCAAAGCTTGGATCCGCGAGGTTGAGTCCTCGTAGATGAGGCCAGTCTTCGACGAGAAGTCGAAATGAGGGTAGATACGATGTGAGTCGTGGAAGCACGAGTGCCTCCACCTGACATGAGAACGAGGTGTGAGCACGAGATTGGAGTTGCAATGTCGCGATGCCGCGAGTCACTGCCGATTGATGAGCTCCGACGCCAATGATCGGTATCGTTGCTTGATGCCGACGTAGTCGCAATTGTTGCGCTAGCGACTCCGTGACGAATGAACTTTCGGATCCTTGATCGAGTAGAGCGCGTGCGATGATTCTTTCTCCAGTCTCTGGATTCGAAGCGATCAATTGCACTGTGGCGAGAAGAACTGGAGAGCGCTTGATCATTGTAGGCTGAGCTGAGTGGTTGCTCACCTGAGAGGCACTGTTCGAGATCGGTGCGTTCTGCACTGCAGGTTGCGCTACTGCGGCCTGTCCTTGAGATGTGCCGCTGTTGGCAGCTGTCGAGATTGAAGAAGAGTTTCGATGCAGCAAGGAATGATGTCGACCGTTGCACACGCGACACGTTTTGTTGGATCGACAGTCCTTCTGCTGATGTGGACCGAGACAATTGAAGCAAAGCTTTTTCGCAGAAACCACTTCCCTTCTTTGATCCAGAGATTTGTCGCGAAAGGTCGAACAGAACGCGATGTAGTGGTTGCCTTTGCAACAAGCACACGACTGTTCCTTTGATTGCGCTGTATGTGACCTTGTCGTCTGAAGATTTGACCTTCCTTGCGATGAGTGCGGTTTCGACGTCGCGATTTGATTTTGAGCATGAGCTTGCTCCACGGCTTCGAGGGTGTGGATGCGACCGATGAGAAACGCCTTGAGCTCCGCAAACGTGGGGGGCTCGAGTTTCTCGCTAACACTTTTCTCCCACTCTTCGAGAGATGCTGGGTCGAGCTTGCAAATCGTCATGCGCACGATGATGTGATCCCCTAATTTCTCGGGACTATCGAGAAGTTCGAGTGCACCAAGAGCTTCGCAAGTGTTGCTGTGCAAGCTCTTCAGTTCTGATGACGACTTTTTCGTGACACGAGGAATCGCGAAAAGTGTCGCGAGATGAGAATCCGTCAAAAGTCTCTTGTTTTCGTACCGTGAGACGAGAGTTTCCCAGGCTCGAGGGAAGTTTTCAGCGGTAAGAGCGATGTTTTTAATGAGTTGTGACGGTTCATCGGTGAGACTTGTTTTTAGGTAGTGCAGTTTTTCCACTTCCGAGAGTTGCGAATTTTCGCGAACGATTGATGTGAAGAGGTCGTGGAAAGACTTCCAGTCTGAGTAATTGCCCGAGAACGTAGGCAATTCGATGCGTGGTAGCCGTTTTGAGGCTCCTCCAGTTGTGAGTTGGGGGGCTACGGCTGTTGGCACGATCGGTGCCGATAGAGTCTTGAGAGTTCCGAGTAGATCGAGCATCTCTCCCTTCGCGTTTAAGTATTGCTCTTCGCACTGTCCGTAATAGTCTTTCGCGAAATACGAAAGTCTTTTGATAGCTTCGAGTTGATCACCTTTTGCTGCGATTCTAATTTGATCGACTGTCTCGTGCATGTGTTGGAACTTCAGCCAATTTGAATTTAAAGCATCTAATCGCGATTGAACTTGCCCGAGGGTTGTTTTTGCTTCACCGAGCTTGCGCAAGTTTTCGAGAGTGCGACAGATGCGCCTGAAGAGATCGGTTTGACGTGCAATGTATTCGTCGATCGTCATTTTGACAAACGAGAAAGTGTAACTCACGCGACGAACAGAGTTTTCACGAACGAGATACGCACACAGTGATAATAGGGCGTCGCGATACACACTTCGAGAGATCGGTGTTGTTGACGCTCAGATCTTAGTCACGGTCACTACAGAGGACACCGCACGTTTGAATTTAACGGACGCGACTGATTTTGATGATGGTTTTCACCGATAACGATATTGTTCACTTTGATTACGTGAACTTTCGCAACTTGATGCACACGCGATAGTTCCGTTTCACTCACTGGCTAATTCGTTTTCCCGTAAGTCGCAACGATTCGAAAGATTCGACTCGATTTGCGAATGATCCGATTCGATTCGTGACTGATCCGGCTCGAATGACCAAAAAATGTTTAGAGAGATGGCAAAAGGATATGGATCATCGACGTGGGATCCGCGAATTAGTGACGAGAACGAGTGTGAATGAAACGAAAGTGATGTTGAGACGGAGAGAGATGATGATTAATAGTAACCGAGAATTTTTATTGTTTTTGGTGCGGCGATACAGACCGTATCGCAAGAGAACGTTACAGAGAGTGAAGATTTTACAGAGCGAGAGAACACATAGATTATACACATACATGATTTCGAGATAGTAGACAATACATGAGATACAGCTGATGGGTTTTGAGTCGCGACACGGGCAAGCGGCGAGATTTGACGCAGAGACGGCAAGTAAACATTGCACGCGAGTGTGCGTACATGTGCGAGGACGATTTTGAGTGTCGCGAGACACACATTTAACTATTCGATACCTTGCCGAAACAGGAGTCATCAGTCATATTCATAAAAATGAACCTTCTGCTCCTGACTCTAAATTATTCCTATTTTTGCCGTATCTATCACCGTTCTCGAGTTATTTGCGATTTCAAATAAAAAATAATTGAATTATTAGAAGTCATGAATGGTATTGCTGAAAATATCCTTCCTACCTCCTGACTCCAAATTATTGCTATTCTTGCCGTATCTATCACCGTTCCCGAGTTATTCGCGATCTCAAACTGAAAATCATCGATTCAATAGGAGTGATGAATATTATTTCTGGGAATGTTTTTCCCACCTCCTGACTTCGAATCAGTGCTATTTCTGCCGTATCTAGCACCGTTCTCAAAATATTGGCGATTTTAGATCGGAAATAATTTCATCAATAGGAGTGATTAATTATATCACCAGATATATATCGTTTACCTCCTGACCCCGAATTAGATCTATTTTTGCCGTATCCATTACCGTTCTCGAGTTATTTGCGATTTCAAATCGGAAATAATTGCATTATTGGGAGTCATGAACGGTATTGCTGAAAATATTTTGTTCACCCTCCGACTCCGAATTATTGCTATTTTTGCCGTGCGTAGCACCGTTCTCGAGATATTCGCGGTTTAAGATCGAAAATATTTAAATCAATAGGAGTTATTATTATATTACCAAAAATATTTCCTCTACCTCCTGACCCCGGCTATAGCTATTGTTGCCGTATCTATCACCGTTATCGAATTATTTGCGATTTCAAGTCAAGAATAATCAAATTATTGGGAGTTATTGATCGTATTCATAAAAATGAATCTTCCAGCTCCTGATCCTGAATTATTGCTATTTTTGTCGTATCCATCACCGTTTTCGAGATATTTGCGATTTCAAATTGGAAATAATCGAATTATTGGGAGTCATGAACGGTATTACTGAATATATTATTCCACCTCCTAACTCCGAATTATTGCTATTTTAGCCGTATCCAGCACTGTTCTCAAGATATTTGCTATTTTAGATCGGAAATAATTGAGTTGATGGGGGTGATTGGTTATATCACTAAAACTATATGCTCAACGTCCTGACCCCGAATTGTTGCCATTTTTGCCATATCTATCACCGTTTTCGAGTTATTTGCGATTTCAAATCGAAAATAATTGAATTATTGGAAGTCATGAACGGTATACCTGAAATCATTTTTCTCACCTCCCGACTCCGAATTGTTACTATATTAGCCGTATCTAACACCGACTTCGAGAAATTTGCGATTCTAGATCGGAATAGATTGAATTAATGAGAGTTATCAATTAAACTACTGGAAATATTCTCCCCACCTTCTGACCCTGATTTATTGCTATTATTGCCGTGTCTAGCGCCGTTCTCGAGATATTTGCGATTTCAAATCAGAAATTATGAAGTCCATGGGAGCTATCGATCGTATCACTATAACTATATGCCCTACGTCCTGGCCCCGAATTATTGCTATTCTCGCCGGATCTCACCATGTTTTCGAGATATTCGCGATTTCAGATCGAAAATAATCACATGAATAGGAGTAATCAATTATATTACCAAAAATATATCCTTTACCTCTCGACCCCGAATTAGAGCTATTTTTGCCTTATCTATCACCGTTTTCAAGTTATTCGCGATTTCATGTCAAAAATAATCTAATTATTGGGAGTTATCAATCATATTCGTGAAAATGAATCATCCAGCTCCTGACCCTGAATTATTGCTATTATGCTACGTCTTTTTGTCCTCTAGATCAATGGTAGTAACGTCAGTTGCTCGATCCGTCACAGATTTTTAAATTAAACCAAAAATTTGCGCCGATGCCTCTAGATGGCGGTGCCACTCTCCCCAGAAGCCCCTGCGCCTTATGCCCCGACGCCATTACGTTTTTCTGTGCGATCCGTGACAGTCACGTTAGAATACGAGTTGGAAAATGTTTCAGTCGTACGTTTTAAAAAGTTTTCTTTTATTGCATAAATGAGTTCGCGGTCAGAATCATATTCGGGGAGCTCTCCGAGGTATAGAAATTCATCGAGGGACCTAAAAATTACGATGCCTGGAAGAAGAGATCAGGCGATCGCGTTTGCACCATAGGCGTTCAACATCGCGTCGTCGGGATAAACGTTCAAGATCGTGTCGTCGGGATGGGCGTTCAAGACCGCGTCACCAGGACGGGCGATCAACTTCAGGGCGATATTCGAGAAGAAACGAGTCAGGGGACTCTGACAAAGAGAATGGCGAGCGTATCGCTGTTGAGAACAGACGAACGTCACATTCGCGGCATGAGCGTTCGCATCCAAGAAGCGGTTCGAGGTCCATAAACTATGATTTCGACGGAAAGAGTGGTGAGCGCCATCTGCGAGATGCGTCACACTCCAGTCGTGAACGGTCCGTAGCGGCAGTACAAGGGTTAGACAAAGAGGGCGGTGAGCGCAATCCGCGATATTCGTCACGTCCTAGTCCCCACACGGAAATATCGGTAAAACAGGCCGAGGATAAAGAAGAGCAGTTACCAACAGAGCTCGCCGAAGCGACACTGGGGCTTTTGGGAGACGACCCATCTAAATACAATCAATGGGATCCCGACATCCATGTGGCAGTGACAGAGCGCTGGACAAAGATATTGCAAGATGGACTGCCGATAGACCAAAAGCGCGATCTCCAGGGAAAATATCTAACAATTGGAAACTGTCCTTTTACCAAAGCGCCGAAAGTTCAACCAGAAATAAAATCGGCCTTGACACAGTTGGCGATTAAGAAAGACGCGTATCAGTACGTCGCTCAAGATCAACTCGGAGCTGGCATCAACGCTATTGGCGCAGCGCTAACGGAAGTACTGAAAGCGGAAGGGAGTACCGACCGAGAAGTTGACACGCAAAAATTTATCGAACAGCTGGCCGATACAGGCAGAATTCTATCTGACCTACATCATGAGATGACAAAAACAAGAAAATCTTTCATGATTCCGAGATTAAATCCTATTGTCAAAAATATTGCCAACGACAGTCCACGTTATGCATGGCTATTTGGAGAAAAGTTTGCAGAAGATCTCAAGGCGCCCAAATCCATGGAAAAATCATCTAAAGATCTGACTCAACCGACTGGATATCAACGAAACTTCGGGAACGCACCGCGCGAAGGAAATCGCAGTTTTGCATCATCCTACTCAAGACCAAACAATTTTTTGAGGGAACAACAGTCGGAGAAGTTAAACTGGCGCCGTCCCTCCGGAGCGAGTCACCGGGGCACTCAGAGGAAGGGACCGAAACCGAAAGACTTCCGAAACAAGGACAATCGTCGACACAAGGAATAGACCTGGTGGGAATCGCAGGAAGTGTGCGAAAGTTTTTCTCTGTGTGGAAAAAATTGACCAACGATCTCTCCATTTTACAATTGGTACAGGGTTACGTTATTCCTTTTGTAAGTCAACCAGGTTCACAAGTTGAATACAGCTAGCCAAGATTAACAAATCAAGAAATTATTGCTTGTGAAGCAGAAATTGGTAAATTACTCAAAAAAGGCGCAGTATCTAGATGCGAGCCGTGCGAAAAACAATTCGTTCCGTCATACTTTCTCGTGCCAAAACCTAACGGTGATATGCGCTTTATTCTTAACCTGAATAAATTGAATATGTTTATTTCAGCACCGCATTTTAAAATGGAGGACAAAAAGACAGCGATTCGACTATTGCGAAAAGACATTTTTATGGCGACAATAGACCTGAAGGATTCGTATTTCTTGATTCTGGTTGACAAATCTAGTAGAAAATATCTTAGATTCATTTATAAAAACACGTTATACGAGTTTAATTGTATGCCGTTCGGGCAATGTACAGCACCGTACGTGTTTACGAAACTCATGAAACCAATAGCGCAAAAATTGAGGTCCAAAGGATTTGAATCTGTCTTCTATCTAGACGACATTTTGTTATTTGGAGAGTCAGCACAAGAATGCCGAAAAAATATTCAAGAGACTCGGAAGTTAATTGAAAAAGCCGGACTAATATTAAACATGGAAAAATGTGTCTTTGAACCATCGAAAGAAGTGAAATTTTTGGGTTTCCTTTTTGATTCGGAAAAATTCTGTCTTAGATTACCACAAAGCAAGAGAAATCAAATATATGATCTCGCGAGAAAGTTTCAGACCATCAGTCATTGTCAAATCAGGAAATTTGCCGAATTTATTGGAATTTTAGTAGCTGCCAGTCGGACTTCCGTTTCCGTTTTGAATGTGAGTGGCAGGTGTGCGAAAGAGTGCGAGTGAAAAGGCGAGAATTTAGCAGGATAGCAAAGGTGAGGAGAAAAGGAAATAGGGCAGAGAAGGAGCGGGGAAGACATAGACGGGAGGTCGGGTGAAGGGAATAGGGAGGCAGGAATAGAAGGGAAGGGCAGGTGAAAAAGAAAGAAGGGGAAGAGTTTTGAGGTTACGCAGAAAGAGCCGGCGGACGGCAACGATTCGGATAAGATAAGAATAGGCGTTGACATCTAGGGAGAAAGAAGGGGGATAGAGTAGAGACAGGTAGGCGGCGGATAGATAAGGTAGGGAGCGGTGACGGAAAAAAAGAATATGAGTAACGCGGGTGGCCAAAAAGAAGGGGCGAACAGGGAAGAGGAGGAGAAAAAGAAAGGTAGGCCGGGGGCAGTAGCAGCGTTAGGGAGGGATAGGAGGCATAGCCTGGGATCGACGGCGACGGTGCTAGACTCATGGAAAAGAAAGCGGGCGGAGGAAGGGGAAAAACGGGAGGAGGATGTAGACGAGATGCAAGAAAGAGAAAGAGTATTTGGGAAAAGCAGGAAAGTGCACCGGTCGCCGGAGGGTAAGACAGGGGAGGAAGGGAAGGCAGAGGGAGGGGGTATACAGGATATGCTAAGGTTGATTAGGGAAGAGCTAAAGCTAGGTCTAGAGGAGGTCAAAGGGCAGGGAAGGGGGATCAGGGAAGAAATGGAAAAGATTAAAGGCAAAATGACTAGAAGGGAAGAGCAGTGGGAAGTAGAGAGGGGGGAGATGAAGAAAATGATAAGGGATCTAGGTAAAAGACTAGAAGAGGTAGAAGAGCGGAGAGGGGGGGAGATAGAAAGGGTAAAGGAGAGGCTGATAGAATTAGAAAAGAAGAGTGCAGAAGGAGGGGGGGAAAGGCAGGTACAGGGGAATGCGGAAGTGGCGCAGGTAACAATAGATAGATTAAAAGAGATGGAGTGGGCCATAGAAAGGAAAGAAAGGGAAGAAAGAAGGGGAAATATAGTAGTGAGAGGAGCGAGACTAGAGAAGGGAAGAGAAAAGGAAGAGTTGAAAAAGATTTTGCAGCTGATAGGGGTAGAGGTCGAGGTAAAGGATATGTGGGAGGTAGGCGCGAAAAAGGGGGGAGAAAAGGGGATATGGATAGCAAGACTAGGAAATAGGGAGCAAAAGAGGCAGGTAATGGGAAGAAAAAGCCTCCTCAAAGGGCGGGAGGAGAGAATAGACGAGGATCTCACCTGGGCAGAAAGGAAAATGAAATGGACGTTGAGGGAGATAGCAGCTATTGAGGAGAGAAGGGGAAACAGAGTAAGAATAGGGTATGCAAAGATCTGGATAGAAGGGAAAATGTAGAAGTGGGATGAGATAGGAGAGGTGCTTAGGGACGGTACAGGGAGAGCGAGGGAAGAGAGGCAAAGGGAGGGGAGTGGAAAAGTAGGGGAAAGCGATAGGAAAAGGTCAGCAAGCGAGGAAAGACAAGAGGGAAGTATAGAAGCACAGGGAAGGGTACGTAGGGAAAGGCAGTCGGGGGAATGGGTAGTGAGGGGGGGGGGGGGCAGAGGCAGGTGGGGAGGGAAATAAGGAGGAGAGAGAGGGGAGTAGGCGAGACAGAAAGGGAGGGGTGGAAAGTAGCTTTTTGGAATGTGGCGGGGCTCGCGAGAAAGGATGAAGATTTCTGGAGGGGGCTAGGGGAGTGGGATGTAATATTTCTAATGGAGACATGGATAGAAAAGAAGGGGTGGGAAAGGATTAGAAATAAGTTGCCAGTAGGGTATAAATGGGAAGTGCAGTATGCGGTTCGAACAAATAGGAAGGGAAAAGCAATAGGCGGAATGCTGTCAGGGGTAAGAAGGGAGATAGTAAGTGCAGAGGGAGGGAGGGAAGAGGTAAAAGAGGGCATGATAGCAAGGAAAATAAGTGTAGGGGGGGAAAAATGGGTAGTAGGAGTATACATAAATGGGGACCTAAAAGAGAAGATAGGGGAATTGAAGGAGCGGGCAGAAGAGATAGAGGGAGGGGTAAAAGTGTTAGTGGGGGGTGATTTTGATGCCAGGACAGGGCAGGAGGGGGGAGGATGCTGGGGAGAAGGAGAGGAGGAGAGTAGGAGTAGGAAATCAAAGGACAGGAAAATAAACTCGGAAGGTAGGCAGCTGGTGCAATTTTTAGATGAGACAGGATGGGCAATAATGAACGGGAACATAGAGGGGGATGAGGAGGGGGAATTTACGTATGTAGGAGGGGCAGGGGTGACAGTGATAGACCACGCTATAGGAGACATCGAGGTAAGGGATAGGGTCAAAAGGATAGAGATTGGGGATAGGGTTGACTCGGATCATCACCCGGTAATAGTGTGGTTGAGGGGGGCAGTGGCTAGGACAAGGAAGGGAAAAAGAGTGGGGGGAACTAGTAGAGGAGACTGGACGGAGGAGGGTAGGATGAGATTTAGAACAGAAGTCAAATGGGAGGGGATAGGAGAAGTGGATGTAGGTAAAGAGATAGAGAAAAGAATAAGGGAGTTTAGACGAGCCTTAGATGTAGGAGGGAGAGGGAGGGAAGCGAAAAAGGGATGGTGGGATGAGGAATATAGGCGAAAAAAAGCGGAAGTTAGGCAGAGTCTAAGGAAATGGAGAAAGGGGGAGGGGGAAGGGGACGCGTATAGAAAGGAAAGAAGGGAATATAATAGGCTATGCGAGGAGAGGAAAAAGAAAGAAAATGAGGGATTCATAAAAGAAGCAGCGGAAGCAAGGACAGAAAGCAAGGTATGGGAGATAGTTAATAGGGAAAGAAAGAAGTGGAAGAGGGTGAATGAAGAAATAGGAGATCCGGAGTGGAGGGAGTATTTCATGGGATTATTAGGCGGGGTAGAAAGCAAGGTAACAGAAGGCGGGGAGTCGGTTAATAGGAAGGGGGACGGGGAAGGGGAGCTGCCGAGGGAAGAGATTAAAAAGGTGATAGGAAAGCTGAGGAATGGAAAGGCACCAGGGGGGGATGGAATAGTTAGCGAGGCATGGAGGTATGGGGGGGAAGAAATGGAGCAGTCGATATGGAAAACATGTAACAGAGTTTGGGTGGGGGAGGGCTGGCCAGAGGATTGGAGGGAGGGATTGATAGCTCCGATAGTTAAGAAGGGGGAGGGGAAAAGGGTAGAAGAGTATGGGGGGGTGACTTTGATGCCAACTCTATATAAGGTGTATGCGATGGCATTAGCGGATAGGTTAGAAAGAGATGTAGAGGAAAAGGGCTTGATACCGCAAAACCAAACGGGTTTCAGAAATGGCATGGGTACAATTGACAATATATATGTACTTAATTATTTAATCAATAGGCAGGTGGGAAAGGATAAGGGAAAGATGGTGGCGTTTTTTGTGGACCTGAAAGCGGCTTTCGATTCAGTGAACAGGAAGGTGCTGTGGGAGACGATGGAAAGGAGAGGGGTGAGGGGAGGGCTAAGGGTAAGGATAGAGGAAATTTACAAGGAAACAAAGAGTCGAGTAAGGAGCGGGGGAAAGGTAGGAGAGGCGTTTTGGACAGCGAGGGGGGTAATGCAGGGATGTCCGCTCAGTCCGCATGTGTTCAACCTGCTGCTGGCGGACTTAGAAGAGGAAATGGGGAGAGGGAGAAGGGTTGGGGGGGTGGAGTTAGCCGGCGGAAGGGTATGCACGTTAGCTTATGCGTATGATATAGTGTTACTAGCGGAAAGTGAAGAGGAGATGGAGGTAATGATTAGGAAGTTAGAAAGGTATATGGATAGGAAAAGGCTGACGGTAAATGTAGGGAAATCAAAGATTATGAGATTTAGGAAAGGAGGCGGTAGAAGGAAAAACATAGATTGGAGATGGAAAGGGAAAAGGATAGAGGAGGTGAAAGAGTTCAGCTATCTAGGGTATAGAGTAAAGTGCAATGGGGGACAGGAAGCACAGGTGAAAGAGAGAGTACGGAAGGCAGGGGTAGTAATGAGGCAAGTATGGGGGATAGGAAGAAGAAGGTTTGGGAGGGATTGGGAAAAAAGGATTTGGTTATTTGACAGGCTAGTATGGAGGGTAATAGAGTACGCATCGGAGATATGGGGGTAGAGAGGGTGGAGGGCGGTTGAGGCGGTACAGGATAGATTTTTGAGATGGACGTTAGAAGTGTATGGGTAAACACCGGGATATTTAGTAAGGGAGGAGCTACAGAGGGAGAAGCTAGGGATTAGTGCAAGGAGAAGAGCATGGAATTTTGAAAGGAAGCTGGAGAGAGGGGAGGGTAGCGAGTTAGCTAGGAGATGCTGGGAAGAGATAAGGGACAAGGCAGAAGCTGCGAGGCAGGGATCGAGGTGGGAAAGAGAAAGGGAAAGTTTCTTTGCGGAAAGGGGAGCAGAGAGTAGAGAGGTAGTCGCGAGAAGGCAGAGGGGCGAGATGGATTTTAGGGAAATAGAGGAGAGAGAGAGGGAAGAACAGAGAAAAGAGAGGTGGGAGAAAATAATGGAATCGAGGTACAACAGATGGTACAGGCTAGTGAAAGGAGAAGGGATACCAGGATATCTGGGAAAGGGATGGGGAGAAAGCAGGTGGATAAGGGTGGCAAGATTTAGATTAGGAAGCAAGATGAAGGAGGCAAGGTACTGGGAAGAAGAGGAAAAGAGAAGGTGTAGGGTGTGCGGGGGGGAGGAGGAAACATGGGAGCACGTATGGGAAAGGTGCGTGGGCTGGGATAGAAGGGAGGAAAGCTGGCAGGAGGTGGTGAGGGAGATGTTAGGTGAGGAGGGGGTGGGAGAAGTCTGAATGAGAGAATTGGAAAGGATCAGGGATGTACAAGAGAATGAAAGAGTGAGAGATGAATGGGAAATGGAAGTCGATTACGGTAAGGACGATTTAGGGAATAGAATAAGGTAAAACAGGATAAGGTTAAGTGAGGATAAGGATTAAAAAAAAAAAAAATAAGAAAAGGATGAGAGGGAAAGTAAGGGAATGGCAAGGCAATGACACAGGGCACAGACAATTAGAAATTAAGTAAGGATAAGGTAGGAAGTAAGAATAGGGTAAGAATAGGTTAAGAAAACATGTAAAAAATATTGTAAAGGAAGAGGAAAAGGAAAGTCCTTGTAACCCCAAGGGGAACAATAAATATTACATACATACATAGTAGCTGCCAGTCCCGGGGTTCGATATGAGAATTTATACATTAAGAATTTTGAAAGAGAAAAATTTTTAGCTTTGCAAAAAACAAATGGAAATTACGATAAAACCATGGAAATATCGGACAATCTAATCCCAGACTTAGAGTGGTGGACAAGAAATATAAAAGAGTGCGTCAACCCGATAAGAGAAGACCATTTTGAGATGGAAATCTTCAGCGATGCCTCGTTAACAGGCTGGGGAGTAGCTTGCGAGGGAAATCGGTCACATGGGTTTTGGAACATGGAAGAGCGAAAAGAACATATTAATTATCTCGAATTTAAAGCGGTATTTTACGGACTCAAATGCTTTGCCAAGGATAAACATTCGTGTGAAATATTGCTTCGTGTCGATAATACGACGGCGTTATGGTACATAAACCGTATGGGTAGCATTCAGTTTCCAAAGTTGTCAAATTTGTCAAAGGAAATCTGGCAATGGTGCGAGATTCGCGACTTGTGGATTTTCGCTTCGTACATTAGTTCTCGCGACAATAAAGACGCAAACGAGGAATCGAGAGTCAAACAAAACGAAACCGAATGGGAATTAGCTAGCTGGGCATGTAATCAAGTAGATACAACCTTCGGGAAATTCGATATAGATTTGTTCGCATCGAACGTAAATGCAAAATGCAGAAAATTCGTCTCATGGCACAGAGACCCAGAGGCGTTCGCGGTAGATGCTTTTACCATACCGTGGACAAATTTATATTTCTACGCTTTTCCACCATTCGCTGTCATCCTCAGAACAATTAGAAAAATAATTGCTGAGAAAGCAAACGGGGTGTTGGTTGTGCCTTTCTGGCCGACACAGTCGTGGTACCCCCTGTTTCAGAAATTGTTTGTGAGCCAACCGATCCTTTTTCATCCAGAAAATGATTTGTTAATTGATAATTGCAAGCAATTCCATCCGTTGCGAACCTCGCTTTCCCTGGTTGTCGGGAAGTTATCGGGCAAGCGTTTGTCATGAAAGGCGTTCCTCAAGAGTCCGTACCGGTTGTGATGGTATCATTGTCCGAAGGAACCATCAAGCAATACCGGAAGCCATTAGGTCTCTGGTGGGATTTTTGTCAAAAGAAGAGAGCCAACCCTTTTCAGGCTCCAGTTTCATCTGTTCTCGAGTTTTTGACCGTCTCTTTATCCCACGTAAAAACTTATGGGACGTTAAACTCGTATAGATCAGCTTTAGCGTTAATAGTTATAGGCGATATAGGGCAACAGCCCGTTATAAAGAGATTCTTTCGAGGTGTGGCTCAGCTACGCCCGCAATCAGCAAATATGAAAAAATTTGGGACCCTGACCCAGTTTTATGTTATCTAAAAACTCTTTGGCCGCACGACACTCTGTCGTTTGAGGATTTGACAAAGAAATTAGTCATGTTATTAGCGTTAGTGACAGCACAAAGAGTGCAAACGCTGTCAAAAATTAGATTAAGCTGTATCGACAAGACTGACACAGAGATTAAAGTCAAGATCATAGATCGTATAAAAACTTCGGGTCTGGGGAGAAAGCAACCCTTATTGTGTCTGCCAATTTTTGAAAAACAACATAAGTTGTGTGTAGCTACGGTCTTAGACTGTTACATCAAGCGTTCGGCAAGTTTGCGACCTAATAACGAAGATTTCTTACTGATAACATGTAAAAAATCTCACCGTGTGGCAACAACGCAATCTATACAAAGGTGGATAAAGGAAGTGATGGCCAAAAGTGGCATTGATACAAATACTTTCGGTTCACACAGTACTAGACACGCGGTTACCTCCGCGGCACATCGCAGGGGTGTAGACATCGAAACAATCCAAAAAGCTGCGGGTTGGACGGAAAAATCGAGGGTGTTTGCGCGATTCTATAATCGACCTCTGATAAAAAATATAAAGATATCCAAATCCATAATTACTTAAGTACAAGAATGGCTGTAAGGCAGACGTTGTCAATGTCAACTTGAAGTTTATAATTATTATTGTACGCACCAAATTATCCTTAAATACAAATTGCATAAAACTTTGAACAACTACCATTGATCTAGAGGACAAGACGACGTAGCATAATTAGACGATCAAACGAACTTACCTTAAGTGATGTTCGATCGTGATTATGCTAGGCGTCTTGTCCGAATAGATCAAACCCTCCCTATTTCTCCCGCCCCTTTTGATCTATTAAAGATGCAATTTGTCGGCTTTCAAATGTAATGGCGTCGGGGCATAAGGCGCAGGGGCTTCTGGGGAGAGTGGCACCGCCATCTAGAGGCTTAGGCGCGAATTTTTGGTTTGATTTGAAAATCTGTGACGGATCGAGCAACTGACGTTACTACCATTGATCTATTCGGACAAGACGCCTAGCATAATCTCGATCGAACATCACTTAAGGTAAGTTCGTTTGATCGTCTAATTTTTGCCGTATCTATCACCGTTTCCGAGTTATTCGCGATTTCGAATTGAACATTATTGATTCGATGAGAGTAATAAATGATACTTCTGAAATTGTTTCTACCACCTACTGACTCTGAATTGGAGCTATTTTGCCGTATCCAGCACCGTTCGCAAGATATTCGCGATTTTAGATCAGAAATATATGAAATGATAGGTGTTATCAATTATAATACCAACAATATTTCCTTCACCTCTTGACCCCGAATGAGAGCTATTTTTGCCGGATCCATCACCGTTCTCAAGTGATTCGCGATTTCAAGTCAAAAGTAATTGAATTTTCGAGAGTTTTCAATCACATTCATGAAAATGAATCTCTCAGCTCCTGACCCCGAATTGTTGCTATTTTTGCCGGACCGATCATCGTTTTCAAGTTATTTGCGATTTCAATCAGGAAATAATTAAATTTATAAGAGTTGTGACTTATAATACTCAAAATGTATCTCCCACCTCTTGACCTCAGACTATTGTCATTCTTGCAGTATCTATCACCATTTTCGAAATATCCCCGACTTTGAAACGAAAATAATTATATTATTGTGATTAATCAATTATAATATTAAAATTGAATCTCCGTCACCTCCTGACACTGAATTATTGCAATATTCGGCGGATCTAGCACCGATCTTGGAATAGTCGCGATTATAAATCGGAAATATTTGAAATAGTAGGAGTTATGAAGTATATTACTGAACTCATAGAATGTACCTCCTGACTCCGAGATATTGCTATTTTAGCCGTATCTAGCACCGTTTTCAAGATATTCGCGATTTTGAATCGAAAATGATTAAATCGATGGGAGTTATCGATCAAATCACTAAAAATATTTCCCCCTCCTCCTGATCCCAAATTATTGCTATTTTTGCCGTATATGGCACCGTTCTCAAGAAATTCTCGATGTCAGATCGGATAAAATTATATCAATGGGAGTTGATAATTATATTACGAAAAACATATCCTACACCTCTTGACCCCGAATCGGAGCGATTTTTGCCCTATCTATCACCGTTCTCAAGTTATTCGCGATTCCAAGTCGAAAATAATTGAATCGTTGGGAGTTATTAATTATATTACTCAAAATATAATCCGTACCGCCTGACACCGAATCATTGCTAATTTTGCCGTATATGGCACCGTTCTCGAGATATTCGCGATTTTAGATCGGAAATAGTTGAATTCATAGGAGTGATCAATTCTATCACTAAAAATATTGTTATAAAGGGTGAAATAACCCGTTTTGCCCCCTTTTGATGATCTAGTAGTCATCATAGATAAAAGACGTTTATAAACCTCCTATGTCTTTAAAAAGAATAAGGTTGCTGCGTCAACCAACATTATTGTAAAAACAGTCTTGTTTCATATTCAAAACGAGAAACACATATCTTGCAAATAAAGCTTTTTCACGACATTTCATTTACGCCTTTGATTTTGGCTTGATAATCAAACTCATGGATCCATATTCTTTTCCGTACCGTCTAAGAACGTTGCATTGGTGTCAGAAGTGGAATTGAGAGTTTTAATCGAGTCAGTTTAGTGCGCGAACGTTAACCATGAGCAATAGTCGTATGACACGCTCTCGTCGATGGGAAAGCGGCGGAGAAGAACCTTTCATCACGGAAAATCCGCGGGTTCCCGAGACCATCTCATCACCTTTAGTAGACCCTCTTGCAATTCCTTCGGCGGTCTCTCAGATTGATCTGCTGAAGATCATGTCCCAACAACAAGGAGCCGCTGAACGTCATCAACAGCAACTTCTCCAGCTGCTTTTTGATCAACAAGAGCAGCAAAAACAAGAACTCGCTATTCAACGAGAACAACGAGAAAGGGAACTTGCCTCTCAGTTGGAGCAGCGGAGGCTAGATGGAGAAGCTCAAGAACAATCCGAAACCAGTCGTCATGAACTGTTCGGGACGACTGTGGCAGCTCTTCAGGCTGTCCACCAGGTGAACAGCTCAGGAGAACCGGCCGTCACCCCTCGAGGTTCCAGAGTCGCTACTCCGCTTCCCTCACCTGTTCCCGCTCCTGTTCCCGTTCCCGCTGCTCAGGAGGTCCAACATCCAAGACGATCCCAGGATGTTCGTGACTCAAGGTCTGTGCCTTTTATTAGGGGGGTAGATGAATCCCCAATTTGTAGAGCAAGAGTAGATAATGAGGTTTGGTTTTTCCGAGCCTCTGTCTCAGGTTCATCCTCGACATTCTCATTGAAGTCAATTAAATAATTCGAGATTTCCTGGGGTTGCTTCTCAGATTAACGAGAAACTCTTTTATCCTTCAAAACCGCCAATTTTTAATGGAAAAATTCCATGGGCAGAGTATGAGCGTCAATTTAGCACAATAGCAAAACATAATCAGTGGGACTCCGTCGTGAGGGCCCACAGCCTTGCCTTTTGTCTTCGGACGCCGGCTTTGAATGTTTTAACAGCATTGTCTGAAGAAGAAATTTCTGATGATGAAAAACTTAGCTCCACGCTTAAATAAAGATACGGAAATGACCATCTGACAAAATTATATAGAGCTCAATTACAGACTAGAAGACAAGGACGAGACGAAGACCTCGCGTCACTTAACCAAGGTATCGAACGGCTTTCTCGTGTAGCTTTGCCAGACCACGAGCCGTCTCGTAATTTATAAGTAACACAAGCTTTCTTAAACGCAATCTGTGATCCAGAAATTAAAATGGCCGTTGGGACATCGGGTCTCACTTCTCTACAGGAGACAACGGCCAAAGCCCTTGAGGTGGAGGCAATGCGAAAACAATATTTTGGGTTGAGCAAGCTTCGTCGGATTGAGGTGTCCAAAAACACCTCAGAAAGAGGAAGTTTTGAATACTCGGAGGAGCCAGAGCCTCAAAATTATAGAAATAAAAATAACAATAATAATTTCAAACCAAGAAATCGTGGTTCTTTTCAAGACCAGAAAAACAAGCGTGGAATTAAGAACGCGGTCATGAAAAGTCAAACCGGCTTGACTTGTATATTTTGAAAAAAAAAAACAGGCCATGACGCCAATCATTGTTTTCTAATTGAAAAAATTAGTGGAGAACCGATGCAGGGCTCGAATCCAAACTCTCATGACTGGCGTAAAAAAAATATAGAAATAGGGAAAGCAAATCCTCAGTCGAGTTCTTCACCAGGAACTCGTCCAAAAAACTAATTCTAGATGATTTGCCGGGGCGAAAATCATCGCAGGTTGTTAGAAGTGAAAGCCCTCTTAGAGAACAGTTCTTAATTAGAAGTCTACGACAGTCTGGTCTTTACGCGCGCGGTACTGTAAATGGCGTCGATTGTCTATGGGTAATAGACACCGGCGCGAAAGTAACCGTAGTTCGATCGGATCTCTTTAAATCCGATGACCAAATTGTTCCCTCTTTATCCCTGTGAACAGCCACTGGAGAGACGACCCCGGTTTTGAGACAGGCAATATTGTCCAAATTAACCTTTTTGGGTGCATCGACTCTCCACATACGGTTTTTATAGCAGATATAGAGGATGAAGGTATTTTGGGAGTAGACTTTCTTACAGCTCATAACTGTGTTATCTTGACTAAGAAAAATTCACTAGCTTCAAACAATCGCGAAGTAACTCTTTGTACAAATAGAAATGGAATTTTTTGAACTCCTCTTAGAATCCGGGAAATAGAACTTTCAGAGGATGATTTGAAACAACATTTCCCTTCACATTCACAGAGCCTTGTTGAGAAATCTTCGATTTCGTTGAATTGAGCTCAGGTAGAATCGTTTGAATCTCTTTTGCTAGAATTGATGGATTCTTTCGCCAAAGATAGTGGTGATAAGGGCCGATGTACTTCTGTCAAGCACAAGATCGACGTCGCAGAGAGTTTACCAATAAAACAAGCTCCTCGAAGACTCGCTCTCAACGCCCGAGAAGAGGTGAAAAAGCTTGTAGAAGACATGTTAATGAACGATGTGATCGAACCATCGTCCAGTCCCTGGGCTTCACCAATCGTCCTTGTCAACAAAAAGGACGGATCCAAACGATTTTGTATCGATTACAGGAAGCTGAACGATATAACGAAGAAAGATTCTTACCCTCTACCCAGAATCGACGAGACACTCGACCTGACAGCTTGTGCAACTTGGTTCAGCACCATAGATCTTCAGAGCGGATACGGGCAGGTCGAAATGGATCCTCTAGATAAAGAAAAAACAGATTTTGTTACGGCTTTAGGAGGATTATGGCAGTTAAAGGTTATGCTGTTTGATTTGAGTAATGCCCCGGCTACCTTTAAACGAATGATGGAGGCTGTTCTCCATGGGCTCACTGGCAAAATATGCCTCGTCTATTTAGACGATATAATCGTTTTGGCAAGAACTTTGAAGAAGAAGTTTAAACTCTCAGACAAGTCTTCGCCAGGCTGAAGCATGCAGGTCTAAAAATGAGCCCGAAAAAATGCTATCTGTTCCAGAAAGAAGTAGGCTTCCTCAGACATATCGTCTCAGCACAAGGTGTGAAGACCGGCCCATCCAAAATCGAGAAGGTTTCTTCTTGACCGACACCTAAGAATAAAGAATAAATTCAAAGCTTTTCAGGCCTTTGTACATATTACAGAAGATTTGTAAAAGGTTTCGCTAGTATAGCTAAACCTTTCCATCATTTGACCGGAATCAAGATTCCGTTTGACTTGACCCCAGAATGCGAAGAGGCTTTCAAGAAATTGAAAGAAAATCTTATTTCTTCGCCGGTCTTAGCTTATCCAGAGGTCGAACTTCCTTTTATTTTAGATACGGATGCCTCTTTTTCAGGAATAGGCGGGGTTCTGTCAAATTCAGGAAGGTCAGGAGAGAGTGATAAGCTATGTCAGCAGAGTTTTGAGTAAAACTGAGAGAAATTATTGTGTCACTCGTAAAGAACTTTTAGCTGTTGTTAAGACCGTAGTACATTTCCACCATTATCTGTACGATAGGAGATTTTTGATACGTACAGATCATGCTTCTCTCAGGTGGCTACTTTCGTTTAAATCTCCCGAAGGTCAGGTAGCTAGATGGTTAGAAAGGCTCGGTCAGTACGATTTTGACATTTGTCATCGAGCAGGAATTCATCATGGAAACGCCGATGCTCTCTCTCGAAGACCCTGCAAGGAAATGCCAGAGTGTGAACAGTGTGCACGATTAGAGAAAAACCGTAACCCCTCTCTTATAATACGGAAGATTTCTCTCGAAAATAACCAGGAGAAATGGAGAAAATCGCAACAGGAGGACGATACTTTGACTCAAGTGAAGTCTTGGAAAGAAGCGGAAACTCGCCCGGACTGGCAGGATATATCTTTAGCCGAGCCAGATTTGAAAATTTATTGGGCTCAATGGGACTCTATCCTTCTAATTGATGGAATTTCATACCGAAAATGGGAATCTGCAGACTTGAAAGAAATCAGGTGGCAACTTTTGGTTCCCAGGTCACGAGTTCCGGAGATCCTCGCTCTTTATCATGATTCTCCTGCAGGCGGACACTTCGCGTCAAATAAAACTCTGGGCAGAATTCACAACTTCTATTTTTGGCCCCATTGCCGGATGGACTTTGAAGATTGGTGTCGAAGATATCGAATCTGCACGGCAAAGAAAGGACCTCGAGCGACGGGACAAAGCTCTCTTCAAATTTACACCGTGGGAGCTCCATTTGAAAAGATAGCGACGGACATTCTCGGACCTCTCCCGATAACCCATTCTGGAAATAAATATGCTCTGGTTATTGCTGATTATTTCACTAAGTGGCCTGAAGTGGTTCCTCTCGCTGATCAAGAAGCCTCCACTGTAGCACAGGCATTCGTTGAAGAGTTTATTTGTAGACACGGAGTTCCTCTAGAACTTCATACTGATCAAGGCCGAAATTTTGAGTCAACCTTAGTGAAAGAGGTTACTCAGATTTTAGGGGTTAGAAAAACTCGTACGACTCCTTTGCATCCGTAATCTGACGGCATGATAGAGCGTCTGAATCGAACCTTGCAACAGTATTTGTCGTCCTTCGTAGAGCAGAATCAGAGAGACTGGGACTCTTGGATCCTTTTCTTCCTCTTATCTTACAGATCTGCGATTCATGAGATGACGAAGCAGACGCCAGCCCTCATGCTTACTGGAAGAAATCTTCGACTTTCATCAGATTTAGAGAAAGGCGCTGTTCCTGTGCAAAGACAGCATCAAACAGATTATGCCCTTTTATTACAACAACGTTTAGAAGAAATTCATCACTTTGCTAGGAACATAATTTCTATGGCTTCAGATTAATTAAAAACTCGTTATGATATTCGAGCCAGAGATTTGAAATTTCATCCTGGAGATTCTGTCTGGCTCTTTCAACCCCGAAGACAGAAAGGACGATGTCCAAAACTACAAAGAAATTGGGAAGGCCCTTACTTACTGGTTAACCGGATAAATGATGTTGTTTATAGAATCCGAAGATCTCCTTATTCGCGTCAGAAAGTGGTTCACTTGGATCGTCTTGCTTCATTTGAAGAATATCAACCTGGAACAGTCTCTCCAAGACCAGGAACATCCTTCGAGGTTGGATCTTTAAACGAACACCCTTGACGACCGTGATCGACTTGACCTTCTTCACAGTCGGTCATCGATTGGGAGAAGAATTTGCCTTTTGGAATTCATTTGAGTAAAACTCGACCGCTTACGATTATTATTGAAGGAAATATCGGCTACGGAAAAACAACTTTCACCAAGAGATTTTTAGCAGATCGCCAGGTCCGCACACTTTTAGAACCTCTTGAGGAATATCGAGACGTAGCTGGAATTAACCTCTTAGATTTGATGTATCAGGACCCAGATCGTTATTGCTATTCTTTCCAGCATTTCGCTCAAATGGTTATGTTAGAAAGACATCTCCAGACAACTTCATTGCCTGTAAACGTGATGGAAAGATCTATATTCAGTAGCAATTGTTTCGTAGAAGCTCGTCGAAGGAGAGGTAATTTTCGCGACTTCGAATCTTATTTAGTGATGAAAAATTTTGATCTTCTCATTCGATCGTCTGAGCTCAGAGTAGATTTGATTGTTTATTTGTGAGTTTCCCCAGAAACTTCTTTTGCTCGAGTTAGTTCCCGTTCTCGTGAGGAGGAATCGAGCATTTGTTCAGAGTCACTCAGAACTATTCATGAGGTTCATGAAGATTGGCTAGTAAAACAAACCTTTTCTTCTTTATCGGCTCCTGTTTTGGTCATTAATGCAGAATCTGCAGCTGATTAAGTTTATTCTAGTTTCTGTCTTGCAATAACACAAGGACAAAGTTAAACCTTTGAATTTAATTTTATTCTTGAAAAAAAAAATTATTTAACACAAAAACTATATTAACTAAAATTTAATTTTTGTAATTCAATTACATTAGAGGAAAATGACGAGTAATATTTAATATTTCTTTTAATTCTTCTTTCACATCGTCACATCCCTTGCATCCTTCTGCCTTTTTAACTATATCGTAGAGACTTCGCTTGCACAAACGACATGGTGCTTTTTCTTTAAAGAAAGTTAAGAGAAGAGAGACTTCGTGTTGAAGAAATTCGGGTTTGGAGCTAAAGAGATGATTGAAACAGAAATTATTTTCTTATAATTTATTTGTGTCACTCGATATGATGTACTCACTGTGAGTCAAAGCAGCTTTGACATAGATAGCCGTTTTTCCCTTTTTCTGAAACTGCGTTCAGTTGCCCGCAGGAGATTTCTCTCCGTAGAGAGTTGAAATAGTTTGAAGTTTTCATTTCGGTATGTTCTGCTGCATTCTCGTGGAGGAATGCTTTGGCCAACACTGCCGCATTTAAGTAAGTGTGTTCTTTTGAATCCATCTTTAGGTTCGGAAAAGAACTGTCTTTGATGAAAGCTTTTCTTATAATGACTTATTATTTTTAGGTTGTTAATCAACTCGAAATTTGTTTTTTTCGATTGTTTCTTTCTAGAAACTTTTTCTTTTGAATCAGATTTTGTGTCGGATAGGCTTTGATTTCTTTTATTAATGTGAATAGAGCCACGATTATTTTTCAAGGCTGATGAGCGACTGCTTGATTTTCACATTTTATTAACCTCAAGTGTCAGTTTTTGAGAGTACTTTTCAGGTTACTTGACACAGACTTTTTCCTTCCAATCTTTCCCCGATTCCTGAGGATGACTGGTGATCTTATTTTGAAGAAGGACGCAGAAATGGTTCAGATAAGATCGTTTCTTTTCTTTTGAATACATATTTAATTTATTTTATTCGTGTATTCTCCCAAATTCACTAAGTGAATTTGAATTGTTATACGAGCACTCACATTTGTCCTTTCAAAACTCTAGGGTGAGCTATTTCTTAAGAAGGTTAGAATCAGTCACCCATCTATTTCCTTATTTCCTATGCAAAGGAGTCTGGTTTTATTCCGTTTGGTCCTGGAATTTTCGGTTCCCGCCTCGATGTTTTCACCCGAACCTGTTTCGTTTGGGCAATCCTTAAAGACGACGATTGGATTTCTTTTCGACATCGATCTGGATCGATGCTGATCACTTCGAATTCATGAAGCCACACAACACTCAATAACACTTACCTTTATAAAACAAGGCACACAAATTTTTGAAATGATTCAACGCTCAACTATCTGCTCAAGGTTTTCTGTGGTTGACCTTGAGACTGTGGGCAAATGCCAGATAGTAAAAGAGGGAGTCTAAATTTTTAGAGCCACAGCTCCAACTCACCTTTGAGCACTGACTGCTAGATCACTTTTATAATTGTTTTACCTTTCCCGAGTCAGGACGACTCTTTGCTCGGGGGGAGTAGTGTTACAAAGGGTAAAATCACCCGTTTTGTCCCCTCTTTAATGATCTAGTAGTCATCATAGATAAAAGACGTTTATAAACCTCTTATCTCTTTCAAAAGAATAAGGTTGCTGCGTCAACCAACATGATTGTAAAAACAGTCTTGTTTCAGACTTCAAACGAGAAACACATATTACGCAATTAAAGCATTTTCACAACATTTTATTCACGCTCTTCATTTTGACTTGATAATCAAACTCGTACATCCATATTTATTTTCCGTAACGTCAAAGAACGTTACAATATTATTCACATTACTCAAAATATGTCGCCTATCTCCTGACCTCGAATTATAGCTATTTTTGCCGTATCTATCACCGTTTTCGAGTTATTCGCGATTTCGTATCGAAAATGATTATATTAATGTGAGATGTCAATCCTATTACTTGAAAAATAATCCTCACCTCTCAACCCTAAGTTATTGCCATTCTTGCAGTATCTATCACCGTCCTTGAGATATTTTCGATTTCGAAACGCAAATAAACAAAATCATAGGAATTATTATTTACATTACTCAAAATATGTCGCCGACCTCCTGACCCCGAATTATTGCTATTTTTGCCGTATCCAGCACCTTTTTCGAGATATTCGCGATTTCAGATCGGAAATATTTAAATTAATAGAAGTTATCAATTAAATTATCAAAAATATACCCTTTACTTCCTGACGCCGAATTAGAACTAATTTTGTCGTATCTATCACCGTTGTCGCGTTATTGGCGATTCAAAATCGGAAATAATTGAATTATTGGGAGTCGTAAATGGTATGGCTGAGAATATTTTTTCCATCTTCAGACTCCGAATTATTGTTATTTTAGCCGTATTTAGCACTGTTCTCATGATATTCGCGATTTCAAATCGGAAGTGTTACGTCCATGAGTAAAGTTTACTCTTGAGCGAAAGGAGTAACCTGGTTGGCTTGGCTTCTACGTTTCAGGTCGACCGGAAATCAGGATGAGGATTGAATAAACTTGAGTATGTTTGATATATCGATTATATGTTCATTGCGTAGAACTTGAGATTCCGGTAGGAATGAATTGTGTGGTACGAAAGATATATAATAAGTCTAGATGTGGAGTTGTCGAGAGTTAGAATAGGAGTGTCGCTCGAGACTTGAAACGTACGAGTGCAGAAAAGGTGTGACAATGCTAAACGTAGGGAATGGTATTCGATGAGTAAGCGCGATGGTGAATAGCGTGAGACTACGTAGAGATAAGAGGATAGGACGGCGATCATGAGATATGTGAGAACTGTGGGAGAGTTAGCGAGTAGGAAAAATAGAGAGAAGTGGTATCCTGGACGTAACACCCCCCCCCCCCCCCCCCCCCCCGTCAGAGAGAGCATAGCTGTAGATATGGTCCCGAATATGGAAAGCAAGAAGGTGGAAATGTCATATACAGTAGTGGAACATGATTTTAAAGTCTGTGCTTAAAATTAGTTTTACAATTTTCCCTATTATAGGTACTGTATGGTATTTATAATCTGAATATAATATGTTATCGGTATACATGAAAATGGTAATTGGTGTGTGTTTACAAGTATGTAGTTGCAGTATGAATGTAGTTTGAATATTGCTTGATGCGCTTAGCAACATTAGTTGGATATTTGAGGATAGGTGTTTGTAATAGTAAGTTTATGTTTGAGATAGTATGGTTCATATTCTGGATTGCATATGAGCGTCAGGCATATACTTATAATACTATGGTTACCTAATGTTGTTTAAAGCGAGGCGCCTAGGGTTAATGCGCATGGAAGCGGGTTAGTACACTTGAGATTAATCAACAATGATTTCTTTGATTCGCTGGGTCCTAAGTATAACTATTTTTTTTTTTTTTCATGAGATACAGAGTTTGACCTATTCGTACAATTATATCGGTTATAAGTGTAGATAAATTTTGGGCTCATTGTGAACTAAGGGTATAAGATCGTCATTACAATCATTTTAATACAGTAGTGTACAGAAGCATATATTTTACTCATGTCTGTTTGGTAGCGTGTTACGTCCTCCAGACTTCATATTCCTTTCCCACGCTCTTAGTTACCTTACGCTCTGTAGTCTACCCTTATCGTTCGCGAGTCAGCAGGTTCTCCTGTAACTCGCGGCTAGCTTGCCTGCTACATCCGGCAAAACCAGGCAGATCCATCCCAGCGCTCAAGCAAGACACTTATCCCACTCAACCAAGACCATACCTTTTTCCCTTCACCGACTCCGTTGCATTGACCACTAATAAACAACCATATACTTTAAATCGTTTACCTTCCCTTAATACTGATCCCTTTCTATTCCACTCACTTCCTGCATTGGGAGTAGTAGCACGCGAGTGCATAGTCGACGTGAACGGACCCTACAATAGCCAAATAACACCTTGGCTGGGCGTGGAGTAAGCTCCGATTACCGCTCATCGGAGCCTACGCAATCTACCCCGTAACAAGCGCAACCGCAGATCTTGGTAGCAATATAGTAGTTGCCTATTTGTAATAAGGTTTCCGTAAGGTTTTAAGTACTGGTGGGTTTAAAGAAAGCAAAGGTGTTGTGTAAGGAACTCCACCATATGTTTCTAGTTCGTTGGGAATGGGTGAGACAGAAGAAGTAGGTGGGTGGATAATACTTAGCTCGATTGGATTATCATTCCCTGTTTGTTGGTTGTACTGTGTTTGCTATTAAAGGGGTTAATGTGGGATTTTACTATGTATGTGCGATTTTCAGTTTATTGAGATGAACTATTTTAGTTTTGTTTAGCGTGAGGTATATTTCGGCGTTAACGTCATCTATTATTCGTTTGATTACATACGGGCCTTTATTATGATCTTGGAATTTTGACCTTCTTTCGTTTAACAGTTAGACAGTTTGTCCTACTTCAAATCGTTGTGGGTTAATCGTTCTGTAGTAGTGTTCTTTACTTTTCTGTTTAGCTTGTTTCAAGTTCAACGCGGCGCGCTTACGGATGTCTGTGAGATTCACTATTAGATCGAGGAGGAATGTATCGTATGTATGCGTGGATGTGTTGCTTAGTATCGCATCTGTCGGAAGTTTAGCTTCCGAGCCGAAGATCAGCTGGTGAGGTGAATAATGTGTACTGTCGTGTTTCGCTGTATTATAGCAGAAAATGGCGAAACGTATGAATTCATCCCAATCTTTACCTGCGTTGGTGTAATGTTTGATGTATTCCGTAATTACAAGGTGACTTCTTTCTAATGAGCCGTTTGATTGTGGTCTAAAGGCGGTTGTTCGCAGTTGTTTAATTTTGAAGAGCCTGCATATTTTTTTGAAAGCGGCACTCATGAAGTTTCGTCCCTGGTCAGAGAGTATAGTTCGCGGAGATCCATAGCGCGTGATGTATTCTTTAGCGAATACTGTCCCTATCGTCTTTGCCGTAGCATTGGGAATTGGATTGGCATCTAAGAACTTGGTCAGATTGCACTGGATCGTCAAAAGGTAGCGGTTATTCGATTTCGTTACAGGGAGTGGACCAAGTAAATCTAGGGCTACTTTGTCAAAGGCCTCTGCGGGCGTGTCAGTGATTGCCATGGGTAATTGTGTTTTGATCCTGACTAGTTTTTTCCTCTGACAACTGCCGCAAGATCTAATGATATTTTGAATTTGCTTTTTCACATTTGGCCAAAAATATTTTTCTCTTATTGTATTGAAAATTTTTGTAACGCCTTGGTGTCCTCCGATCAGTGACTCGTGGTACTCTTTGATCATGTCTTCGCGTAATCGTTCGTCTGGTATAATTGTAGTATTTCTACAAAGTGTTCCTCGAATATCTGAATCCGCAAAAATGTGATAAATGAGTTTTTTGAAGATAGATCGTAAAATATCGTCTACTCCTGATCCTGACATGGGGAATGATATGAACCGAATGTCTAGTCCGGACAAGATAATCCTCAAGTTAACTAACGTGTGGAAAATGTCGTCAAGTCTGCCCGGGTCTGATTGACGTGGTTTCACTACGAGAGTAAAAATGTATTTGTTGTTTTTCAACCGAGTTTTAATTGCGTCGGATATTTCTGGATTCTGGTTTTGAAAGGATTCCATGCTTATCAGATTTCCGTCTATGAACTGTTTTTCTAGTCCTTCTGTCCAACGACAATTAGCTGATACGAAATGAGCGTAATTGTCGCACAAGATGAGAAGTCCGTCATTAGTTTCGGTTACGTTGGGTGTTAGTAATATGTCATTTTGATTTTGTATAAAGTAATCTAAGTAACAAAAGTTGTCATTGTCAATATGGGGGCGGTCCGGTTCTTGCTCTTCGGGATTGTCGTGATGTTGTGAGCATGAAGGTGGTAGCGTTGCCGTAGGTATAACGGAGGCATCGCTATCCGTGTCTTCAACAGCTAACTCCGGATCATGTGTCACGGAGTCACTCTCCGAGGTATCAGTTGGGTAGCGCGAGGGAGTAGAAACCGGAGCATGTCTTGGAGCTGACCTAGTGCCGATCCGACGCGTCGGCCGACGAGTTAGAGTGGGAGCAGGGATTCTGGGTGTTGATGCTTCTGCTTCGGATTCAGAAGATGTCGAGTCATAAGTCGGGTTTTGATAATCACAAATGGTGATCCTTATGTCGGAGTCTTTAAATATGTAATGGATCATCCGATTAACAAGGTTCCAGTCTAACTTATCGAAGCCGCTGCCTAGTCTTGGAATCGAGAGCGATTTGACTTTGTCTTGTTCTAAGCAATTCTTTAGGTTTACTAGGGCGTTGAACAGTATTTCTTCAGTTGGTTTCTGGTAGTGGTATTTTTTGATTATTAGATTGTAAATGAGGCGGTTACCATGTGGTAGTGTCAATACGTTCGTTACTTCAGGGTCTAGCTGTTTTAGTTGATTTCGGGTGATTATTTTCCTATTGATTAGTTGTCCCGTGACTCCTCGTGATGTCTTGCAGTCTGCCGAGATGCAGTGGGCTAGGTTATCTTGTCTGTCGAAGAGATTGGCGTGTATCTCTTGAATAAATTTACTATGCGTTAATGGTAGGTGGTTAAGATCTGTTACGAATCCCGTGAATCGAGGGGCGTAATTTCGTCCTTTACTGGTAGTGGCTTCTGGTGTCGGCTGATTCAGTATGTCGGACTGTTCTTCACGTATTTTAATACTACGACCCTGGGGCTTACCGGAGTTTTGGTTTGATTTAGATGAGGTGAGTAGTTGAACTCGTTCCGCAGTTTGCTTGATCGTTTCATCGATTATGATCGGTGCCTCCGTTGCGCTGCTACTGTCAGTCATACTGGCACTTGGGTCAGAGGTAACAGTAGAAGTCGAAGTGTCTTGTAATGGTTTGCTTCGTCTTCGTGGGAAAGGGCTGGTGGATTCGTGTGCAGATCCACGCGCTCGTATTGGGTGCTGGTCTACATGTTTCATACGCTTGTGAGCGCTGGTAGATAAAGATAGCGTATCCGGTTCGCGAGCACGTGTTGGGTGTTGGTGAGCTATTTTGGTGAGTTTGTGAGCGCTGGTAGACGAAGATAGCGTATCTGGTTCGCGAGCACGTGTTGGGTGTTGGTGAGCTACTTTGGCACGCTTGTGGGCATCAGTAGATGAGCATTCTGTATCGGGTCGTGGCCGTTTTGAGGTAATAGGTAGAATTCGGAAAGAGTCAACAGGTGGAGTTCTGGAAAGCGCGTCTGCGTTGGAGTTCGCTGTTCCTTTTTTATGTTTTGTGACGTACGAATATTCTTCCAACTTCAGTCTCCAGTGCATTAAACGAGAAGTTGGGTCTCGAATTTTTCTGATCTACTTTAGTGGTTCGCGGTCTGTTACCAGGGTGAAGGTTCTACCGTAAAGGTAAGGTCGAAAATGTTTGACGGCATAAACGACTGCTAAGAATTCTTTTTCGGACACCGAGTAATTGATTTCGGCCTTTTGTAACACCCTCGATGCATACGCGATTGGTAAATCCTCGCCACCTTTGTCGTGACTAAGTATTGCTCCTATTGCATACTTTGAAGCGTCGGTTGTTAGGACGAAGGGTTTTTCGAAGTCTAAAAACTGCAGCATCGGTTCTCGACACAGACTATCGCGTAGAGTTTCGAACGCAAATTGATGTTCTGCTGTCCATAGGAAAGGGCTATTCTTCTTTAGCAAATTATTAACAGGTCTAGCAATTTTTAAGAGGTTAGGAATGAATCTTCGGTAGAAGCCTATCAAGCCTGAAAATTGTTTAATCTGTTTAGGATTCTTGGAAACTGGGTAGTTTTTTATTGGTGATATTTTCTCCGGATTAGGTTTCAATCCATTTTGAGTGATGATTTGACCTAGGTATGCTACTTCTTCAGGCAGAAATTCACATTTATCTGGCTGCAGGGTTATTCCTGCATCATACAATCTCTTCATAAGTTTCCGAAATTTGGTTTCGTGCTCCTCCAAGGATCGGGAGTAAATGACTATGTCATCCAAATAGACAAACATATCTAGTATTGTATATATGAGAGTTCTAATCCAAAGATGGCGGCGCTCCCCCCTAGCTCCCCCCTAGCCCCCCCCCCGGTCATTTTCAGCGGCTATTTCCATAGGATTTGACACACACACACACACACACACACACACACACACACACACACACACACACACACACACACACACACACACACACACACACACACACACACACACACACACACACACACACACACACACACACAAATATTTCCTGTCGAGACTTGTTTGGCGCCGGAAAGCCGCACATAAATCAGATAGGGTGAAAACTTGCTAGATCTGTTGAAAAAATTCCAGGAAATGACCCCTGAAGGAAGGTTTAAAATGACGTTTTGAATGCTTTTAACAACTTTTTATTTAACATCAATTACATTTAGTTTTCTTATTCTATTCTCAATTATCTCATTCTAAATTTTAACGAGTAAAATTATACATATTATTTTCAATATCCATATTAATTAAACATATTATTATTCCAAAATTGACTTATACCAATTTTTTAACAGTACCACTGATCGGATTATATTCAACAATGCGATCATGCAAGATCACGCAGTAGGCAGAAGTGTGTGGTGGGAACGTAGTGCTAGAGTCAAATTCCAATCGAATGTCCACAGGTCCAGTTTTCAATGTTTCGTTCTGCTTGGAGCAATCGATGACGATAAGGGGAGCTTGGTTTGTAAATTCACGCCTCGATAGCAAAGGATCAGCTTCTTTGTTATAGTAGCTCATTTGAAACCGGACATACATATCATAGAGAATGGCGGGGGATGTGCAGGCTCGGACTTGTTCGCTATAAAGAGTCGTAAAACCCAAAACTGTGTGTACACATACCATCCGGTGAGGAGCGGACAAGATAAGATTTTTCTTAAACCAAACACTGTTCGCCACCCGCTTTTCGTTGACCGATTTTTCCCACCACATGGCCCACGCTGCTTAACGACTCATAAAACCCAAAAATTTAGGGATGGTGGGAGGGGGACTGCGGACCCCGTCGCCTCTGACGTCATTTTTTAAATGAATTTCATCATCTCTGCAGAGTCGGGAGGGCAATAAAACCCAAAAATTTAGGGATGGTGGGATGGGTAAAGGGTGGGCCCAGTCGTCTCTGACGTCATTTTATCCTCCGATATGCGCAGAACGCAGTGCGCAACGTTCCCAAATTCTTGCGATCTATCGGTCTATATACATATAAGCTCAACACATCCGATGCAGACTCGTCAGTCTTACACGATACGTGCAAGTCAAAAAAGTTATACAAAGTTCAGCTTATATCAACGTCAAAGTCATGGCAGTCGAAGCGTATATGGGACTTGCGGAGCAGATGGAGGGGACGTACAATTTGCTAAGAGAGCAACCACCCGGAGAAGAGAATGACGCTGTCATCAATCATTGGACTGATATTGGAATTGCAAATATCCAAGTTCTGCGCGATATTTCCATGCAACGAGGAACAACCGTTGGTGCGAAAATACGGATCCAACATACGATCGCACTCCTGCAATCTTGGGTGACGAAGATCAAGCAGTTGCAGCAGCGCACAGTGGTGACGGGTGGAAATATCGGTACTCCTGCGGGTGTACAATGGGACGACGTGGATAGCGCTTTTGCCAGCCGAATCAGAACGGGGGTTGTCACAAATCTCCGTCATAAAAATTTGGACGCCTTTCTGGACGATGTGCAGCGCGTCGTCACCGAGAAGTTGGAGCTGATACTGCGTGAGGGGGGAAATGTGAAGGTTAACCTCATATTATCGTGCAAATTCGAAAATGCCAAGCACGAAGAGATCTCCACCGAAGTTAAGAGTTTCAACACCTCCAACGTGACGATTCTTCTCCCATCGAGCGATATAAATGGTTGGTTTACACGTGCACGGGGTGATCTGCTGTCAAAGGTGGAAGATTTCGAGCAACGCGATTCCGGCTGGAGTATGATTGAGATCCTTAACATCGCTGTAAATATCAATCGCTACCAGCCTCTCGCCGCGGGGGCTTCAACATTCGTCGAGCTGCCCCAAGACATTCAACGGAAGAGAGCGGTGGTGAACGTGAGGAACGAGGACGAAAGATGTCTTCTCTGGTCCGTCATAGCAGCCCTCCACCCGGTCAACACCCACACCGATAGGACTCCCAACTATCGTCGATATATTTCCGAGTTGGACTGTACAGGTATCAAATTCCCTGCTACTCTACATGATGTGAAAAAGCTTGAGAGATTGAATAATTTGCGCATCAATGTATATGGTATAGAATCTGAAACTTTTTCGCATCATGCAAAATCAAATAAAAGCGTCATCGTGCCAATTTATTTGAGTAAAAATTTGCATAGCGTAAACATTGACACGATCCATCTTCTAATGGTTGAGAGTAATCCGGAAGACGATATGACTGGTGAGTTTGCACCGAGATTCCACTTTGCTTGGATTAAAGATCTTTCCCGATTGGTGAGCAAACAATTGTCTGATCATAATGGCCAGCTGTTTTTATGTGACAGATGTTTGTGCCACTTTAGCGTGGAATACGCCTACGACAATCATCGACAAGATTGTATTATGCTAAATAAAGTACGCATGGAATTTCCCAAGTGTAAAGATTTAGTATTTTCCAATTTTCAAAACAAAGGCACCGTTCCATTTGTCGTATACGCCGATCTCGAATGTATATTTATCCCTGAACCTGTGGATGAATTTGAAACTCGTAAGACTTGTGAAATTCAAAAGCATATCCCGCACAGTGTAGCGTACTATGTACATTGCGCGTACGATGAGACTTTATCGGAGTTCCACGGTAAACGCGGTGTCGATTGCATAGATTGGTTTATGAAACAGCTTAAAGATTTATCAATTCAAGTAGAGTCACGCTTCAAAAACATAATTCCGATGAAGTCTCTTACCCAAGTGCAACGCGATCGTCACATGCGCGCAACGAATTGTTATATTTGTGAAAAACCGTTTACCCCTGAGGAGAAAAAGTGTTACGATCACTGTCACTTCATGGGTAAATATCGTGGTCCTGCTCATAATCGCTGTAATTTGAATTTCAGAGAGTCGCACACAATTCCAATAGTTTTCCACAATTTGTCCGGTTACGATTCTCACTTTTTAATAAAATCCCTCGCGTCAACTTTTCCCGGTAAAATTACACTGCTACCCATAAATAAGAAAAAATATATATCCTTCACGAAACGCGTCGATGGAACAATGATGCACTTGAGATTCATCGATTCGTTCCGATTTATGGCTAGCAGCATCGATAAACTTTCCACATATTTGACCGATACCGATAAACACATAACACGCAAATTTTATAATAACCCGACTCAGTTCAGTTTGATGACCCGCAAAGGCGTTTTTCCCTATGAATACGTCGATTGTTGGGGGAAACTCGATGAACCGCGATTACCTGCAAAGAAGCATTTCTACTTGCACCTCTGCGATGCAAATATTTCAGACACCGAGTACGAGCACGCGAAAACTGTTTGGAGGGAATTCCATTTAGAGTCATTGGGGGGCTACTCAGATTTATATTTAAAGACCGATGTTCTTTTGCTTGCCGATATTTTCGAAAATTTCCGCGCTAGCTGCTTCAAAACATACGATTTAGATCCGTTGCACTACTACACTGCACCGGGGCTTGCTTTTGACGCGATGCTCAAGCATACTAATATAAATTTGCAACTTTTAGACAACCCTGAAATGGTGTTATTCATTGAAAGAGCCATTCGAGGCGGCGTAGCGCAATGTTTCAATCGACACGCTCGGGCCAATAATAGATTCATGGGAAAAGATTTTGATACAAACAAAGCGGAATCGTATCTCATGTATTTTGACGTGAATAACCTGTACGGTGCAGCTATGAGCGTGCATTTACCAATCGGTTCGTTCGAGTGGGAGTATCAGCACATCGATATAACGAACCATCCGGACGATTCGCCGATCGGTTACTTTCTGGAGGTAGATTTAGACTACCCTGTAGAACTCCACGAGGATCACAAAGACTTACCTCTTTGTCCCGAACATTTTACTCCTCCAGGTAGTAAAAATGCCAAACTCGCGACCACCCTTCACCCCAAAACAAAGTATATATTGCACTATAGAAATTTGAAACAGTGTTTGAGTTTAGGATTGAAATTAACGAAAGTGCATAGAATTTTGAAGTTTGCGCAATCTCCATGGCTCGAGCCTTACATCACGCTCAATACAGACATGCGTAAGCAATCTAGGAATG
Organism: Neodiprion lecontei; assembly: GCF_021901455.1. NCBI lineage: Eukaryota > Metazoa > Arthropoda > Insecta > Hymenoptera > Diprionidae > Neodiprion > Neodiprion lecontei. The sequence goes on from NW_025791835.1 coordinate 431,856, forward strand.
AATTTGAGAAAAACTTTTACAAACTCATAAATAACGCTGTGTTCGGCAAGACTATGGAGAATGTGCGAAATCATAAAGATGTTAAATTGGTTACAAAATGGGAGGGAAAAGGTGGTACGAGAACGCTTATTGCCCGAGCAAACTTTCACAGCTGCACCGTATTTGACACTGATATGGTTATCATTGAAACGAATCGTGTCAAAGTTCACTTCGCCAAACCTATTTACGTCGGCGCATCAATTCTAGATCTGTCAAAAATCTTTCTCTACGACTTCTACTATAATTATATAAAAACCAACTTTTCGAATAAACAGGCTAAATTGATGTATACCGACACAGACAGCCTTATTTATCAATTCAATGTGCCTAATATCTACGATATCATCAAACGTGATGTAGATACAATGTTTGACACCTCTGACTATCCGCCCGACAATGTGTATGGTATTCCCCTTAAAAACAAAAAACAACTAGGGCTAATGAAGGATGATAATAATGGTAAAATTATGACAGCGTTTGTGGGACTGCGAGCAAAGCTGTACACATTTACTACGATGGGTGAGGATGGGGAAAAATATGACAGTGGCGTAAAAGTGAGTAAGCGTGCCAAGGGTGTAAGAAATTCATCGATAAATAGCATCACGTTTGATGATTATAAGCGCTGTCTGACGGCTTACCGAGAGTTGACTCTTCCACAGTGTTTAATACGCAGCAAAAAACACGAAGTAAGCACGATCGTACAAAAAAAATTGGCTCTGAGTTGGCAGGATGACAAGCGGCAATTGATACCTGGACAGACCGACACCGTACCTTGGGGGTTTGTCCCAGCCCCCCAATAGCTATAGGATAAACTGTATACATAGAATTGATGTAAATATTTGACGTTTGACGCCTCGAACGATCCACCATCGGGCGGAAACGTTTCACGATCAATACGATATTTAATAGATTTGAAGTTTCAAAATGCGAATTCATATACTCAACAATTGTTTATTCATTTATTATTAATATATCAAGCAATTATTCATATTTATTCGTTTACCACGAGAAAAGTTTTCAGAAAATGAAAAAAAATTTTCAGGAAACGAAAAAAACTTTTCAGAAAATGAAAAAAACTTTTCAGAAAACGAAAAAAAGTTTTCAGAAAATGAAAAAAAGTTTTTAGAAAACTTTTTTCCCATTTGATTAACACGTAAAAAAAGTTTTCAGAAAATGAAAAAAAGTTTTCAGAAAATGAAAAAAGTTTTCAGAAAACGAAAAAAAGTTTTCCAAAAAATAAAATGTGTAATAATCGTATGGCAAAATTTCATATTATCATTATTATTATTATTATTATTATTATTTTCGTAGTACAGAGTATGGCACATGTGCGCACAAAGGAGATAAAATGTGGAAATATTTGTATATTCAAAATCTTTTATTCTAATTCGGAAAATACATACAAATTATGTTACATGTCTGTTTTATTTATCCAACTATTGTGCGAATTATCAAAACCCAACCACTTCACATAGAACAGATTCCCCCGTTTGCGTAACACTTTCTCCACAAGGTAGCCGTCGGGATATTTCACTTTGGTGAGCTCTTCCTCGTAGAAGCCCCCCTCGATGGGATGATCTTGATAATCGGTAAGTTTGTAGGTGGGTGGATTGGTATTTTTCACCTCACTCACGGTGAATATTTCTGTCGTCCAATTGGGTGTATAGCCTTTTTCGAATACATTCTTGTACTTGCTGATTCGAACTCGATCGCCTACACTGAATTTCCGCGCTCGATCACTCCGTTTGATTTGCCGAGGCTTGTACACGCTACGATACAGCTGTTTTTCATTCTCCGTGCTAACATCCTGTAAGTTTTATTCGAATCGTGCGATGTGTGGTGTTGTTGTAGGACTTCATTGAATCATCCAAAATATTAATCCACTTGTAAAATCCTAGGAGAGTCAACTACATCCACATTTTATTTTTTCAATGTTCGACTAAAAACGTTCGCATATCGACACCTTTATGTTGCTGAGTGTCAAATACATGTTGATATTGTGCTGCATCATGAGGGCTTTCAATTTGCTGTTGTGAAATTCTTTGCATTGATCAACGTATAGATGTGCAGGTATACGGCTCTGGGTTAGTACAGATTTCATAGCAGCAGCCGCATCTTTCCCCCCCACCACGGATGAGGATGAAACAAAAATGTGACAACGGTGTTAAAGTGGGTAAGCGTGTCAAGGATGCGAAAACTGCAACGATAAATAACATCACGTTTAATGATTATACGACGTCCTGGCGCGGAGCTTCAGTGGCGGCTGTGTCCTAGCATTTCACAAGTGGACTAATATTTTGGCTGTGCCGCCCCGAAGCTGCACGTCAGGACGTCGTATGCGTAGCTCAATCATGCGAACTCTGAATCCAGAAGTCATTACTACGCGAGCAATGACAGCTCTTGCGACGACCTTGGAAGGGGCGAGGATCGCGGTCCTCCTAGACTGCGGCAGAGAGGAGCTGCAGGCGGCCTCGACGTCGATAGTGCCGGACCCTGGTAGCAGGGGACACCTCCACCATCGCCTGCCGTGATCAAAGGCCTTCAAATGATGATAATAATGATGATGATAATAATAATAATGATAATCTATAATTTTTCGATACGATTAATGCTCATTTTATTTTTTGATGAACTTTCTTTCATTTTCGGAGATTTTTCTTCGTTTTCTGAAATTTTTCTTCGTTTTCTGGAAATTTTTTTTCATTTTCTGAAAACTTTTCTCGTGGTAAACGAATAAATATGAATAATTGCTTGATATATCAATAATAAATAAATAAACAATTGTTGAGTATATGAATTCGCATTTTGAAACTTCAAATCCATTGAATATCGTATTGATCATGAAACGTTTCCGCCCGATGGTGGATCGTTCGAGGCGTCAAACATCAAATATTTACATCAATTCTATGTCTAAAGTTTATCCTATAGCTATTGGGGGGCTGGGACAAACCCCCAAGATACGGTGTCGGTCTGTCCGGGTATCAATTGCCGCTTGTCATCCTGCCAACTCAGAGCCAATTTTTTTTGTACGATCGTGCTTACTTCGTGTTTTTTGCTGCGTATTAAACACTGTGGAAGAGTCAACTCTCGGTAAGCCGTCAGACAGCGCTTATAATCATCAAACGTGATGCTATTTATCGATGAATTTCTTACACCCTTGGCACGCTTACTCACTTTTACGCCACTGTCATATTTTTCCCCATCCTCACCCATCGTAGTAAATGTGTACAGCTTTGCTCGCAGTCCCACAAACGCTGTCATAATTTTACCATTATTATCATCCTTCATTAGCCCTAGTTGTTTTTTGTTTTTAAGGGGAATACCATACACATTGTCGGGCGGATAGTCAGAGGTGTCAAACATTGTATCTACATCACGTTTGATGATATCGTAGATATTAGGCACATTGAATTGATAAATAAGGCTGTCTGTGTCGGTATACATCAATTTAGCCTGTTTATTCGAAAAGTTGGTTTTTATATAATTATAGTAGAAGTCGTAGAGAAAGATTTTTGACAGATCTAGAATTGATGCGCCGACGTAAATAGGTTTGGCGAAGTGAACTTTGACACGATTCGTTTCAATGATAACCATATCAGTGTCAAATACGGTGCAGCTGTGAAAGTTTGCTCGGGCAATAAGCGTTCTCGTACCACCTTTTCCCTCCCATTTTGTAACCAATTTAACATCTTTATGATTTCGCACATTCTCCATAGTCTTGCCGAACACAGCGTTATTTATGAGTTTGTAAAAGTTTTTCTCAAATTCATTCCTAGATTGCTTACGCATGTCTGTATTGAGCGTGATGTAAGGCTCGAGCCATGGAGATTGCGCAAACTTCAAAATTCTATGCACTTTCGTTAATTTCAATCCTAAACTCAAACACTGTTTCAAATTTCTATAGTGCAATATATACTTTGTTTTGGGGTGAAGGGTGGTCGCGAGTTTGGCATTTTTACTACCTGGAGGAGTAAAATGTTCGGGACAAAGAGGTAAGTCTTTGTGATCCTCGTGGAGTTCTACAGGGTAGTCTAAATCTACCTCCAGAAAGTAACCGATCGGCGAATCGTCCGGATGGTTCGTTATATCGATGTGCTGATACTCCCACTCGAACGAACCGATTGGTAAATGCACGCTCATAGCTGCACCGTACAGGTTATTCACGTCAAAATACATGAGATACGATTCCGCTTTGTTTGTATCAAAATCTTTTCCCATGAATCTATTATTGGCCCGAGCGTGTCGATTGAAACATTGCGCTACGCCGCCTCGAATGGCTCTTTCAATGAATAACACCATTTCAGGGTTGTCTAAAAGTTGCAAATTTATATTAGTATGCTTGAGCATCGCGTCAAAAGCAAGCCCCGGTGCAGTGTAGTAGTGCAACGGATCTAAATCGTATGTTTTGAAGCAGCTAGCGCGGAAATTTTCGAAAATATCGGCAAGCAAAAGAACATCGGTCTTTAAATATAAATCTGAGTAGCCCCCCAATGACTCTAAATGGAATTCCCTCCAAACAGTTTTCGCGTGCTCGTACTCGGTGTCTGAAATATTTGCATCGCAGAGGTGCAAGTAGAAATGCTTCTTTGCAGGTAATCGCGGTTCATCGAGTTTCCCCCAACAATCGACGTATTCATAGGGAAAAACGCCTTTGCGGGTCATCAAACTGAACTGAGTCGGGTTATTATAAAATTTGCGTGTTATGTGTTTATCGGTATCGGTCAAATATGTGGAAAGTTTATCGATGCTGCTAGCCATAAATCGGAACGAATCGATGAATCTCAAGTGCATCATTGTTCCATCGACGCGTTTCGTGAAGGATATATATTTTTTCTTATTTATGGGTAGCAGTGTAATTTTACCGGGAAAAGTTGACGCGAGGGATTTTATTAAAAAGTGAGAATCGTAACCGGACAAATTGTGGAAAACTATTGGAATTGTGTGCGACTCTCTGAAATTCAAATTACAGCGATTATGAGCAGGACCACGATATTTACCCATGAAGTGACAGTGATCGTAACACTTTTTCTCCTCAGGGGTAAACGGTTTTTCACAAATATAACAATTCGTTGCGCGCATGTGACGATCGCGTTGCACTTGGGTAAGAGACTTCATCGGAATTATGTTTTTGAAGCGTGACTCTACTTGAATTGATAAATCTTTAAGCTGTTTCATAAACCAATCTATGCAATCGACACCGCGTTTACCGTGGAACTCCGATAAAGTCTCATCGTACGCGCAATGTACATAGTACGCTACACTGTGCGGGATATGCTTTTGAATTTCACAAGTCTTACGAGTTTCAAATTCATCCACAGGTTCAGGGATAAATATACATTCGAGATCGGCGTATACGACAAATGGAACGGTGCCTTTGTTTTGAAAATTGGAAAATACTAAATCTTTACACTTGGGAAATTCCATGCGTACTTTATTTAGCATAATACAATCTTGTCGATGATTGTCGTAGGCGTATTCCACGCTAAAGTGGCACAAACATCTGTCACATAAAAACAGCTGGCCATTATGATCAGACAATTGTTTGCTCACCAATCGGGAAAGATCTTTAATCCAAGCAAAGTGGAATCTCGGTGCAAACTCACCAGTCATATCGTCTTCCGGATTACTCTCAACCATTAGAAGATGGATCGTGTCAATGTTTACGCTATGCAAATTTTTACTCAAATAAATTGGCACGATGACGCTTTTATTTGATTTTGCATGATGCGAAAAAGTTTCAGATTCTATACCATATACATTGATGCGCAAATTATTCAATCTCTCAAGCTTTTTCACATCATGTAGAGTAGCAGGGAATTTGATACCTGTACAGTCCAACTCGGAAATATATCGACGATAGTTGGGAGTCCTATCGGTGTGGGTGTTGACCGGGTGGAGGGCTGCTATGACGGACCAGAGAAGACATCTTTCGTCCTCGTTCCTCACGTTCACCACCGCTCTCTTCCGTTGAATGTCTTGGGGCAGCTCGACGAATGTTGAAGCCCCCGCGGCGAGAGGCTGGTAGCGATTGATATTTACAGCGATGTTAAGGATCTCAATCATACTCCAGCCGGAATCGCGTTGCTCGAAATCTTCCACCTTTGACAGCAGATCACCCCGTGCACGTGTAAACCAACCATTTATATCGCTCGATGGGAGAAGAATCGTCACGTTGGAGGTGTTGAAACTCTTAACTTCGGTGGAGATCTCTTCGTGCTTGGCATTTTCGAATTTGCACGATAATATGAGGTTAACCTTCACATTTCCCCCCTCACGCAGTATCAGCTCCAACTTCTCGGTGACGACGCGCTGCACATCGTCCAGAAAGGCGTCCAAATTTTTATGACGGAGATTTGTGACAACCCCCGTTCTGATTCGGCTGGCAAAAGCGCTATCCACGTCGTCCCATTGTACACCCGCAGGAGTACCGATATTTCCACCCGTCACCACTGTGCGCTGCTGCAACTGCTTGATCTTCGTCACCCAAGATTGCAGGAGTGCGATCGTATGTTGGATCCGTATTTTCGCACCAACGGTTGTTCCTCGTTGCATGGAAATATCGCGCAGAACTTGGATATTTGCAATTCCAATATCAGTCCAATGATTGATGACAGCGTCATTCTCTTCTCCGGGTGGTTGCTCTCTTAGCAAATTGTACGTCCCCTCCATCTGCTCCGCAAGTCCCATATACGCTTCGACTGCCATGACTTTGACGTTGATATAAGCTGAACTTTGTATAACTTTTTTGACTTGCACGTATCGTGTAAGACTGACGAGTCTGCATCGGATGTGTTGAGCTTATATGTATATAGACCGATAGATCGCAAGAATTTGGGAACGTTGCGCACTGCGTTCTGCGCATATCGGAGGATAAAATGACGTCAGAGACGACTGGGCCCACCCTTTACCCATCCCACCATCCCTAAATTTTTGGGTTTTATTGCCCTCCCGACTCTGCAGAGATGATGAAATTCATTTAAAAAATGACGTCAGAGGCGACGGGGTCCGCAGTCCCCCTCCCACCATCCCTAAATTTTTGGGTTTTATGAGTCGTTAAGCAGCGTGGGCCATGTGGTGGGAAAAATCGGTCAACGAAAAGCGGGTGGCGAACAGTGTTTGGTTTAAGAAAAATCTTATCTTGTCCGCTCCTCACCGGATGGTATGTGTACACACAGTTTTGGGTTTTACGACTCTTTATAGCGAACAAGTCCGAGCCTGCACATCCCCCGCCATTCTCTATGATATGTATGTCCGGTTTCAAATGAGCTACTATAACAAAGAAGCTGATCCTTTGCTATCGAGGCGTGAATTTACAAACCAAGCTCCCCTTATCGTCATCGATTGCTCCAAGCAGAACGAAACATTGAAAACTGGACCTGTGGACATTCGATTGGAATTTGACTCTAGCACTACGTTCCCACCACACACTTCTGCCTACTGCGTGATCTTGCATGATCGCATTGTTGAATATAATCCGATCAGTGGTACTGTTAAAAAATTGGTATAAGTCAATTTTGGAATAATAATATGTTTAATTAATATGGATATTGAAAATAATATGTATAATTTTACTCGTTAAAATTTAGAATGAGATAATTGAGAATAGAATAAGAAAACTAAATGTAATTGATGTTAAATAAAAAGTTGTTAAAAGCATTCAAAACGTCATTTTAAACCTTCCTTCAGGGGTCATTTCCTGGAATTTTTTCAACAGATCTAGCAAGTTTTCACCCTATCTGATTTATGTGCGGCTTTCCGGCGCCAAACAAGTCTCGACAGGAAATATTTTGTGTGTGTGTGTGTGTGTGTGTGTGTGTGTGTGTGTGTGTCAAATCCTATGGAAATAGCCGCTGAAAATGACCGGGGGGGGGGGGGGGGCTAGGGGGGGGGGGGGGGCGCGGGGGGAGCTAGGGGGGAGCTAGGAGGGAGCGCCGCCATCTTTGGATTAGAACTCTCATATATACACTACTATATCTGTACCCTGTAATCCCAATAGAACCCGATCTATTAGACGTTGAAAGGTGGATGGGGCATTTTTTCAGCCAGATGGCATTCCAATATACTTAGGATAGAAGTTTGTGACCAGGAGGTAGATTAAAGATGAAGGTTCGTCGAAATTCCGGTCAGGAAGAAGAAGAATTTAATACTTTAAGAATTTAATTCCAATAGCTACCCTATAAAATTCATCAATGATATCAAAATGTATAGAGTAGAAAAAATGTACAACTCGATTGATTGGAATGTAGACTCCAACAATCCAACTGATGTTAATGATAAATTTAAAAACTCTATCTCTATACCGTATATAGAAAATCTATCTAGCCAGATCAAAAAAATTCTTAATGACGAGGGAATTGAAATTACTTTTAGAATATCTAATACTACAAAACTGTCTCTGTTTTCTCATCTTAAATCTGTTACTTCCAATTTAGAGAAAATTAACTGCATATATAAAATACCATGTCGAGACTGTAGCATGAGTTATATTGGACAAACGTCACAACACCTAAAAAATAGAATTTCTGGTCATCGTTCTAATATTAAATGCCATGTCACTGACAGATGCGCTTTAGCAGATCACTCTTTGACCCTGGGTCACAATTTCGATTTCAACAACTCTATAACCCTAGCTACAGAACCGAATTGGTATAAACGTATCATCAAAGAAATGATCCATATCTTTAAGAACAAAAGGAACTCTGTTAACAAACGTACAGATATTGAACATCTTAGCCACCTATACTCTAACATTCTCTAGTTTACATTATCGTGTTTTCAAATCATTGGCGCCTCTTACTCCTATTGGTCACTGCCTTTGTACTCCATGACTTTCGAACATAGATCAAGTTCACACGTTGATCAACATAGATTTACGGATCGATTCCCGCTAACCTTCACTTCCGTCCGAAATGCTGTACCACTAACAACAACTAAGCATGTACTGGTCGTCATCTTTTGTGAGTAATCTTTTCAAAATTAATTGATCTTTTCCCAATTCCATTTCCCAAATTATTAATAAGCATTTTCTGACATATTTTCAATTCTCAGCAACCAATTTTTCCTCTGATTAACCTATCTTCAAAAATTTTGACACTTAACCTAAAACTGTCACTCTGACAGTTTCGTGCAACTGTTTAATTTTCACCTAATTTTTGTACAACAACAAATTTTGTTTTTAAACATATTCCATACGCTCAATTCAGATTTGTTTGTGCTGAAGCATCCCATTTTTGTTATTTATTATAGAATTTATGCCTGAGGATGGTCGGCAGGGCCCGGCCGAAACGTCGACTTTTTATATTCACGTCTTTCTAAGTATTAAATTCTTCTTCTTCCTGACCGGAATTTCGACGAACCTTCATCTTTAATCTACCTCCTGGTCACAAACTTCTATCCTAAATACAATGCATCGAAACGGCTTCGTGGACGTCTCGTACCACCGTGATCCTACTTCATACCGCACTTCTAACCTGAGATCACCTTCCTCTACAAATCACTCACAAATCAAGAAGATCTGGAACTACCGGCAAAAACTAGCACGTAAAATCCAAATAAAATTCTCGATATGTACACATGGCTGGTGGGTCTGTGTTTTTATTCGAAATATTCTGAGTAGCAATATCGGAGTCATCGTGAAAAAACTGAAAATCACGTTTTATGCGCTAACTTCAAGCTAAATGGAGCTAGCAGGGTAAAATTTGGTATGGGTCAGTCACTTACCACACTAAGAGAAATTTTTAGCTCTGATTACCGCTCAGTTTTTAACTATTTTCATTTTTTACCACAATCGAAAAATATTATATATGAGTAAGAATTTCTTCTCTGCATGCACGATGTAAGGAGACTGTAGTGTGTAGATGTTGTGTTTACCCTTTCAATCCTTTGCTTCCGATGAGAAGCCCGTAAGACGGCAATGCCGTCTAATAAATGAGATGCGGGTGTGCAAATCATTAATCTACGAGAGAATTTTGTTGAAAATATGTAAATTTGAACAACTGGTGAATTTGAAAAATTAACGACGGAGCCAGGAATCGAACCCGGTATCTAGAGATGCTTTACCGGAGACTTACTCCACTAGCCACTCGGATCCGAGCCAGGAATCGAACCTGGTATCTAGAGATGCTTTACCGGAGACTTACTCCACTAGCGACTCGGCTCCGAGTGGCTAGTGGAGTAAGTCTCCGGTAAAGCATCTCTAGATACCAGGTTCGATTCCTGGCTCCGTCGTTAATTTTTCACAGTTTTTTTTTTAACGATACCTGTTTTACTGATTTCTTCTAGTTACTATAACAAATTACATTTTGGTCAGTGCACCACAAATTCGCAGAATTCGTTTCGAGAGAGGGCACTTTCGCATGCTTAATCAACTATGCCGTTCACAATAAATTACCCACGCGAAAGTGTGGCCGAATAAAAAGTTTGTTAGTCTTAACAGAATATTTCAGCATTCTTTTTTTTTTTTTTTTTCAATTTGCAATTAAATTTTATAACTCTTCACTCTTCTTAACTTGGTTGGAAGAACGCAAAAGCATTTTTCGAGTCCATTAAATTATGTAGTATTGTATAAAATTCGGTAGGCATTTGTTATACTGTATTTGGAATTCACTGAACATACTGCTGAATTTACCTGACAAGTTTACAAAGCAATTCGATTACAGTCCGTTAAAATAAAAAATCTCTAGTGGCAAAAGTAATCGGTATTTATCTCTATCAATTTCACTGTACAATTTATAAGAAAATACTGTACGTGGCCCGTCCGTGAAATGTTTTTGACTCGTACGATGATTTCAATACGAACTAAAGGTGCGAGCCGTTTAACTCGTTCTGGCGCGTACGGAAATCTTCGTTCTAGCCCTAAAAACACCTACTTTACGGGCATGCCTCTAAAAGTACTATTGAAGGTAAGATCGTCGGCTACCTGGCTCCACTGGTCGCCGATAAATGACCATAGACTGAAACTGTAAAAACAATTACCATCACGAAACATCGGGATTCGTAAGAGTCATCCTCAGGTAAAAGAGAAGCTTGATTCTGTGTCAGAGTCACATAATGATTATTTTTTAGGTGTTGAATTCTCGTCCACCGATGACGTGATGTATAAAAAACGGACTATTGCTTCTCTCCGAAACAACTACTATTGTGTTATTGTAGTTCGAGAACCGAGAAAAAAATTTAAAAGAAACCCCATTACCGTTTTACAAATTCTATCTTTGAAGCGAATTAAGATATCATCAAACCCTCAGATATTTATTTTTCATGTGCGTCATGAAATCAAGAGCCCTGGGAAATAATGATCGGCCACGGTGTTTCGATTTTTCACCGAAAAGATCATTTTCGTGGTCGTACCGAGCTGTGCTTTTTCTTACATAATTTCGCATGAAAAAAGGGTGCCGCAGTAAAAGCGAACAAAAAAAATTAGAAATTTCGAAATATCTGTTGGATGACTTATAATTGATTTTTAATTTTCATTAAAAATATCGTCAAAGTAGTACCCCACAGTCGGAAAGAGAAACATCACGAAATTTTTGGCAGATTATTAATAATTCATTCACTTAACACGTATTTTTCATTGGACAACGCGTTAGGAATTTATATTAGATAACCCACCAAAACCTTCATAACATTTTTTTCAACTGTAGAGTACGTCTTTGATGATAAATTATGAATGGGAAAAGAAACGTAACTCGATGTGACAATTAAACACGATATTCGATGAACAAATCTCATTTTTCTCCCACTCCTAATCACGAAAAAACGCTGTACCTTGATTCTGGAAACGTAAGTTCTATTAAGTTCGATGAATCGATGATATTACAGTTACGAAATGAAAAACATCGGATGACACTCTCGTTCATCTTCGTTACTGATGATGACCAATCCGTCTTTGCAAAATTATTTTGTGGCTCTGAAAAGTGCCGTTTTGTATTTGGCTCTAAAAAGTGCCGATTTTGATGACTCCTCACCGGTGCAGAAATTGTTCAAAATGTCCCCCGTTTTCTCGCAGGCAAAGCCTACAACGTTGGACCAGCTGGCCAATTGCTGCGCGAACGATTTCCGGCGTCACCGTCGCCGTTGCCTCTACGATTTTTACCTCCAGGGCTTCCAAAGAATTCGGTGGATCCTTATAGACGAATTCCTTGATCAGACCCCAAAGGCAATAATCTAGAGGATTCAGATCGGGTGATCTCGGTGGCCAAGCGATGGGACCCCCACGGCCTATCCACCTATTCGGAAATCGTTCGTTCAGAAATTGACGAGTCCGGTCACTGAAATGTGCCGGAGCACCGTCATGCTGAAACAACATTTCCGTTCGCCGTTCAAGGGGACGGTCTTCGAGAAGATCTGGAATCCGATCTTTCAAAAACTGTCGATAGGTTTCACCGTCTAGTCCTGCGGGTAAAACGCAGAGACCGATCTGTAACAAGAATTACTCTCTAGTAAATTGTTGCATAATAAATCCATAATGCTCGTCGAATCATTAATTAGTTTTGACTAATATTTAATATGAATCATACATATGTCATGATTTTACTGATTTACCGAGGTTGTTTGTCTCAACATCAGTAAAACGGATCTTCACTGAATTTTTTAAAATCAAGCCAACGAGACGATAGAAATTTATAATATCTGTATTCGACCATTATCGAGTAAGCTTACCAACTCGTCGTCGATCATGCCACCCCACACGTTCAGGCTCCAACGAACCTGGTTTCTCCACTCCCGAATATCGTGCGGGTTTTCTTCGGCCCAATTGTGGATGTTATGGCAGTTGAATACTCCATCCCGATCAAAATTTGACTCGTCCGTAAACAAAATATTAAATACGAATAACGGGTCCGCTTCGGTTTGTTCCAAAACCCATGTGCAAAACATTCGTCTCGCGGCACGGTCGGGCCCGTGCAAGGCTTGCACTTTCTGCGTGTGGTACGGACGCAAATAGTTCGATCTTAAGGTAGTTCCTCCGCGACAGTCCAGTCGAAAAGTTTTTGATTTGGTACTAACGTTCAGCATATTAGCAGTACTATGACTGTAGGATATGTTTTTTAACGTGACTGTACTTCTTCCACTACTATACCCCCTATACGTATACACACATACTATAAAAATAGTACTAACGTTCAGCATATTAGCAGTACTATGACTGTAGGATATGTTTTTTAACGTGACTGTACTTCTTCCACTACTATATCCCCTATACGTATACACACATACTATAAAATTTAATTCTGTATGGAAATGTCGCAACGTCGCGTTATTGTTATTGTTATTTCTCCTAACCACTGAGCTTACTTATAGTTTATACGCACAGTCAAACGTAAACAACTCGCTATTTTTATTCGAATAAATAAATAATTATGGGTGATCGTATTCGTCATAAAGGAAGATTTATTAAAAAAAAAGTTCTCGATAAAAAATTAAAAATTAAAAATGCTCTACAGGAAAAAAGAAAAGGCAACGATGATACCAGTGAATCTAGCCTATGCGAAGGCATTCGTTTCGTGGATTTAAAATTTTTAGGCAAAAAATTAAAATGTGTACAATGTTATGAAGTACTTTGCCTGGAAAATATTGTACATGAACAGCATTTAGGGTTGAAATCAATCATAAAAGTTAAGTGCACAAAATGTGAGACAATATCAGTAGTTCCAACGAGTAAAAGTCATAGCGTGGCTGGTAGTCAATCCAAACATTCTGACGTCAATACAGGCGTAATTCTTGGTAAGTTCAATAATTATTCAATCTACATAAATATTTGATAAAAAAAAAAAAAAAATAGATCACTTGAATTCACTTAAAAACAAAAATAATTAAATGTATATATGCAGAAGTTCCAACCCTAGTAAAAATATATTTATTACAGGTGCTGTACATGCTGGCTATGGCTGCTCTAGATTGAACAAAATATTGGCATGTGCCAATATTCCGACAATATCGCCACAATTATTTAAACGATATGAAAGGGAAGTTGGTCCTGCAATCGAAGAAGCTGCTAAGGAGAGTTGTAAACGAGCTGCTGAGGAAGAGCGACTGCTTGTTAATGAAAATATTGATAAGCTGTGTGAATTATTGTAATTAATGAAACTAAAATTTTCGTAGTCTATAACTTTTTTCAATTGTATATAATTTTTTGGACGTCAATATTGTCTACACTTGCATAATGATCTATATTCAGTCTTGAGTAGATGGAAAATGCTAATTGTATATATTTAAAAAAATAATTTTTGTTCTTATACATTCTAAATAAGATTGATTGATTTTAAATACTCCGTCAAACTTCACATGACTTATTGTTTTATTGCTAATACATACTAGCATTGTTTATTCTAATTTTTATTTTATGTTTGAATAAATAAATGCTGATGAAATTTAAAAATTATAATTTACTGTATTGATTTTTTACCATCCTATTCTTATCTCCTTTTTCTTTTATTAGGCCACCAGAGATTGTTCAAGAAATTTATCCTCATCGTAGAAAATTAATCTCTGCAACTGATGATCCTGATGAAAACAACAACACTACGTATGATACAGCTATAGGAGAGGTTGTTAATATAATTGTCTCCTATGACATGGGATGGAGTAAAAGAGGTAATGGAAAGAGCTACGATAGTCTCAATGGTTATGGAACTATAATAGGATTTTTGAGTGGAAAAATTCTCGACTACGCAGAACGGATAAGGAAATGCAAATTTTGTGACTCGGGTAGGAAGAAAGATGACCATGATTGCCGAAAAAACTTCCAAGGTAGTGCCAAGGCAATGGAAGCATCTGCAGGAGCAGAGTTGATTAACAACAGCAGTATTCTTAAAGAAGCAAACCTTGAAGCACGAGTATTAATTGGCGATGAAGACAGTTGCACAATCGCGGCCGTTCGTCGAGGAAACCCAAAAACTATCTTCAAACTTGCAGATGAAAATCATTTAAAAAAAAATTTTAGCCGAGATTTATGGAAGCTGTCGAGTTTTAAGGAAATTAAAAAAAGAAGTATTGACCACATAAAAAAATGTTTTGGTTATGCATTGGCTCAAAATATGGGTGATGCTCAAAATTTAGCTAAAACAATACGTAATATACCTGATCACTTGTACGATAACCATGAAAACTGTGGATCGTGGTGTAGCCGCAGAAGTGGATCGAAGGAACAAACTATTTTGCTCACAAATCTCTCATTATTTGATAAACTATCAGCGTTATGTGAGGAATACGCCGCTAATGCAAATAAATTTTCAATTCCTGCTTCCAGCCAAGCTAATGAATCATTCAATAATATAATGGCTCATAAGTCACCAAAAAATATTTGCTACAGTAGAAGTGAATCATCTAGCTATCGTCTTGCAAGTTCTGTGTGCACAAAAAATGATGGCGACTCCTGTATCGTAGAAATTAGGCAAAAACTGCAGTTGTCACCAGGGCGACACACTTTGTTTTATACAAAGCAATTGGATGCTAAGCGACAGAAACGTGCATTAGATGCTAAACTACCGGCTGCGAAGAAACGTCGAATAATTAAAACTCAAGAGCGTGAGGAATTGAGAAAGAATAATGAAAATTCAGAAGGTGTTCAATATAAATCTAACTGCGGTTTGTCACAAGACTGTGAAGATTTAGAAGCATTTGATGAATCACTGATTAACGGTCCAAATATTCAAATATCGGCAGAGACATGTAACTTAGTTTTCTTTGATTTAGAAACGTCAGGGTGACGAAATTCTTCAAATTGCTGCATCTTGTGAAGGACGTAAATTTAGTGTCTACATTAATCCTACTAATATCATTGATGATAAAGCTTCTGCTCATACAGGACTGAAAAATATTAACGGCCATTTATACTTTCACGGTAAAAAAGTTGAATCGTTGCCTCTAAAAAAGGCTCTCCGGAGTTTTTTATTATTTTTAAAAATGTCACCCAAGCCATGTCTACTTGTTGCACATAATGTAACTTTCGACAAGTCACATTTACTACGTTCAATTTTAAAATGTTCTATGGTATCAGATTTCAGTCAAATCGCAGGATTCTCTGATAGCTTGCCTTTATTTAAGAAAAATTTTACATCTAATAAAACTCCCGGTGAATTTAAACTGTCAGAATTAGCTAAAAAGCATTTGAATGTTAACTCGGACGAGAAATTTCATGAAGCCTTATACGATGTCGAAATTTTAGAAGAACTGGTTTCGTTGACGGATAACAAGTATTTATTTGAAAGCTCTAAATCTTATAGAGAGTGTTTGATTCATATAAATAAGCTCAAGAAAACTGCATCTGGAATGGACTGTTTATCTCCATTAAAAGGAGTATTATCTGGACATATAATCAGAAAAATGGCGTCTCAAGCCATTAAATACCAAGATTTAATTAATCAATATGAAAATGGTGGAATTGAAGAGTTAATTAAATTTTGTAAAGAACCAGGAAGTGATAATAAACCAAAAATTACTAAAGATAAACGAGTTATAGATAAGCTCTGTAATTTTTTTACGGAAAAAGTGTGATATATATTCTGATAAATATATATAATAATAAGAAAAATAATATATTAATAAGAAAAATATATATATTCATAAGAAATAATAAGAAAAAGTTTTTATCATAAAATATTGCAATAAATAAAAATTTATTGTCATAAAAGTTTCGTTTTTAAATGTTGATTATATATCATATTGTTCAATATATTTTGTATTTATTGTTGTAATTAATAATAAATCACAAGATTGCTCTATAAGATTTATTCTCTCATTTTAATAATTATCAATAATTGTTATGATTTATTAAATAAAAGCTGAGAAGTGTTATCCTTAACAATATTAAATTGGTTTAAATTTCGCGCTATTTCTATCTGCTCCGACATTTTATTTGTGACAACGTTGCCACATCGTTTCCATGCCATTAGTCTCTATATCCCCTCCATAGAAAATTATCGCTGAAACGAGTTGTTTATTTTAATTTTTTATCAAAACTAGGAGGTAAATAATTCTTAGTTCTTTTTTATATCATCTAAATATAGTATTCTAACAAATAATAGTTTTTCATCGAGATGATGAAAGTCATTCATTGGTAAATTTAAATAAATTGATCAGTTTCCCACGCTTCCCCCATGCTACATGTACAATTAATGTTATTTTTAATTGCGAATATCTCATATATGATGAGGTAAATCGTCTTCAAATTTCAACAGCATGTGTATTATACATCTACTAGCTTATAAGCTGAGTTTTGTGAAATTCTTAAAACATTGCTTTCATAACCGTACTACCTTAATACTCGGTGGACGGTCGAGTTGTCCGTTTGGTACTCCGCTGCCAAACCGCGTGTACTTTCATCGGGCGTCCTTGCCACATCCTCCAGAATTCGTGCTTCAAACTGTACCGTCCGTCTTGATCTCGGACGTCCTGCGTTTGATCGGTTGGGGACAAAGGTGCCAGTTTCTAATAAACTCCTTTCCAATCGCCTGAAAGTTTTCGCATCCGGATGTCGTCTTACTGGATATCGAACTGCGTACTCACGAGCTGCTGCCCCCGCGACGTTGTTGCACGCTCCCATCGTCAGTACCATATCATACATTTCACGATTAGAATACTCCATCGTTTAATAAAGAAGTTATTGGCTCTGAAAAGTGCCGGTTTTCAAGAGTTTATTGTTACTTGTATACGCGAGCGAGGCTAATAACAATATGACCCAATTTCGCAGTTGGAAGCGCGTTGTTTATAACAACTGACTTCCGAGTTACTATGCAGTCGCATGAGATTTTCTACACAAAGGGTGTGGAATAAATACGATGCAAAAAAGTTTACGGGTAACGGCGAAAAATCAAAATGGCTATTCATCCGACCAAGAAATAAATCACATTATCAAACTGTCTGACGATAGAAATCAAAATGGCTGCTGATTCGACTGAGCAAAATTCAAAATCACCACCGTCAGACGGTAAAATCGATCGATTATACTGGTGACGTCATAGCGAAAATCACATTATCAAACTGTCGGACGATGAAAAATCAAAATGGCCACTCATACAGCTAAGCAAAAATCAAAAATGGCCGCCATCAAAAAATCAAAACTGGCCGACATCAAAATGGCCGCCGTCAAAATGGCCGCCATCAAAAAATCAAAATGGCTGCCATCAATAAAAACAAAATGGCCGTAGTCAAAATGGCCGCCATTTTTAAAATGGTGTCCGTGGGCACGTCAACCGATCACGTCACATGGTTACCTGGTTACGTAACGTTTGTTTTGATTCAGAACTGTCATATCCTATCTACTGACATAATTCATAACTCCTACAGATTCAATTATTTCCGATTCAGAATTGTGAATATCTCGAGATCAATGATAGTTGCAGCAAAAACAGCAGTACTTCGATGTCAGGGGGTGGAAGATATATTCTCTGTAATATAATTCATAACTCCTATTGATTCAATAATTTCCCATTCGAGATCGCAAGTCTCTCGAAAACGGCGGTAGATACTGCAAAAATAGCAGTAATCCAGGGTCAGGAGTTAGGGAAAATATTGTCAGTAATATAATTGATAATTCCTATTAATTCAACCATTTCCGATTTCAAATCGCGAGTATCACGAGAAAGGTGATCGATACGGCAAAAATAGTAATGATTCTGAGTCAGGAGGTGGGGGAAATATTTTCAGTCATATTTTTCCTTAATTAATTCCCTTAATTCAATTATCTTTGACCCGAAATCGCCAATAACTCTGAAACGGTGATACCTACGGAGAAAATAGCAATAATTCGGAATCAAAAGGTGGGTGAGTTTCAATTGTAATATTATAAATAATAAATCCCAATGATTCAATTATTTTCGATGTGAAATCGGAAATATCTCGAGAACGTGATAGATACGGCAAAAATAGCGATATTTTGGGGTCGATATGTGGAGACTCAATTTCCAGTAATATAACGAATAACTTCTATCATTATAGTTATTTTTGATCTGAAATCATGAATATCTCGAAAATGGTGATGAATCCGCCAAAAATGGCTGTAATTTGGGGTCTGAAGTGTGGGGTTATATTTCTGATAATATGATTCATAACTCCTCCAGATTCAATTATTTCCGATTCAGAGTTGTGAATATCTTGAGATCGGTGCTGGATCCGGCAAAAATAGCAATATTTCGGCGTCGGGAGGAAGAAGATATATTTTCCGTAATGTAATTCATAACTGCTATTCATTCAATCATTTCCTATTTACAATCGCAAATAACTCGTAAACGGTGATGAATACGGCAAAAATAGTTGTAATTCGGTATCAGGAGAAAGAGAAAATATTTTTAGTAACATAATTCATAACTCCTATTGATTCAATTATTCCCGATCGAAGATCGCGAAAATCTCGAGAACTATTCTAGATACGGTAAAAATTGCAATAATTAGGAGTCAGGAGGTGGAAAAATCATTTTCAGAGGTATAATTCATACCTCCTATTGATTCAATGATTTTCATTCCGAAATCGCAAATTACTCGGGAACGGTGATAGATCCGGCAAAAATAGCTATAATTCTGGATCAGGAGGTACAGCTAATATTTTTGGTGATATGAGTGATAACTCCTATAATTTTAATTATTTTCGATCTGAAATCGCGAGTATCTTGAGAACGGTGCTAGATACGGGAAAAATTGCAATAATTTGGGGTCAGGAGGTGGGCGACATATTTTGAGTATTGTATATGATAACTCCTATCATTTCATCTATTTCCGTACTCAAATCGGAAATATCTTAAGGATAGTGATAAATACGTCAAAACTAGCCATAATCCGGGGTCATGAGGTAGGGAAAATATTTTTGGTGATATTATCAATAACTCCTATCAATTCGATTATTCGCGATTAAACATGGCGAATATCTCTAGAACGGTGATAGATACTGCAAAAATAGCGATCATCCGGGGTCAGGAGGTGGGGAAAATATTGTCGGTAATATAATTGATAACTCCTGATAATTGAACCATTTCTGATTCTAAATCGCGAATATCTCGAGCACGGTGATCGATCCAGCAAAAATAGCAATAATTTGCGGTCAGAAAAAGAAAAAAAACATTTTCAGAAACATAATTTATAGTTTCTATCGATTCAATGATTTTCAATTTGAAATCGCAAATCACCCGCGAACATTGATAGATACGGCGAAAATAGCCATGATTCGGTGTCCGGAGGTGGTGAATATGTTTTGGGTAATGTAGTTAATAACTCCTATTGATTCAATTATTTTCCATGTTAAATCGCGAATAACTCGAAAACGGTGATAGATACGGGAAAAATGGTTATAATTCGGGGTCAGGAGGTACGGGAACTATTTTCAGTAATATAATTAATAACGTCTATTAATTTGATTATTTCCCAACTCAAATTGCGAATATCTCGGGAATGGTGATAGATACGGCAAGAATAGCAATAATTTGGAGTCAGAAGTTAGGGGTTATATTTTTGGGAGTATAATTCATAAATCCTCCAGATTCAATTAATTTCGATTCAGAATCGTGAATGTCTCGAGGTCGGTGATAGATCCGGCAAAAACAGCAATAATTCGGAGTCAGGAAGTAAAAAAAAATTTTCAGAAACATAATCCATAACTCCTATTGATTCAATGATTTTCAATTCAAAATCGCAAATTACCCGCGAACATTGATTGATACGGTGTTACGTGGGGGTGAGGGTGTACTGAGCGGTGGTAGT
Organism: Neodiprion lecontei; assembly: GCF_021901455.1. Taxonomy (NCBI): domain Eukaryota; kingdom Metazoa; phylum Arthropoda; class Insecta; order Hymenoptera; family Diprionidae; genus Neodiprion; species Neodiprion lecontei. Next base: position 452,580 of record NW_025791835.1, read on the forward strand.
TGATGATTAATTGAATAATCTAGCTCCCACGTAATGACAATGAATAATAATTAAAACTAAGAGAAGACCTACCTTTCGATAAGCCGGTAATTTGTAGGATCGTGCTGCTATAGACCTGTACAGGTCTGTGAGGTTTGTTTAAATTGTTGAGGCAATTACAATAATAAAAATAGGAAGAAGGTCGTTCAAAATAAATGATTAATATAATTTGACTGGTAAAAGATGAAGTATATTCTATTTCGATTTGGTTATTGAAATGTTTGGTAACAATCAATGGTGATAAATATATATATATGAGCCGAAAATAACAATTTATAAAGTCTTCAAGTTTATAAAAATCATGTGTTATACTATTCTAGAGGATAGTATTATTTGGTACCAGGAACATCTACTCTGAACGATGGCTATAACTAGCTGGTCGTGATTATTGTATTGTATCTCTCTTTTTAGATTATCTTAAATCGATTATTTGTATATAATTGTTAAGTCTTATTCGTTAGTTCTTGGAAACAATAAGTACAATTTAATTGGGGGTAGTAAAGCTAGCCACCAATTCTAGACTTGGTTTTTGTGAATTTACTGAAGTAGTTTTTGATTATCAAGGTGAAACAAGAATTCGTCTAATTTCGAAGATTAACACTCGGATTGACTTAGCTTTTTGGTGAATCGGTCGACGAGATTGAGAGCCGTCGGATCGTGTCGGTCTGCGTCAGTAGAATGCTGGACCAGGGGGCCTCACCTCAAGTTTGGAAGAGTTGATGAATTGAATGATGTTGAACGCCGGTCACTTAGTCTTCGTGAATTTGGGATGATATCTTGTTATCGAAAGTTTGGAAGTGTCTGTTTTCTGATTTTGATGATAAGTTAAAACTGATTGGAACGATTATTTATTAAAAACGATAGTGTAATTATTATTATTTTTACTTAGAATTACCTGATTCGTTTTAATCAGGGCCGAACTCAATTTAATTAAGGAAAATGGAATATCATAAAAATGTCTATTCGCGAAATGACGAGATTTAGTAAAGAACAGAAAAGATGGAAATGTAGAAGACAGTGAGTCCTTTGCAGCTAACAGGATAACTGAATGCTCGAATTTGACGAATTAGCGCGAGACTTTAGGCCGGTCACAATTAAGATTTTCCAAACGCTACTCTTGCTCGAGAGGGCTAATCCGGGTTTACGTCCACGCACTTCGCGACTTGACAGACGAAAGACGCGGCTTCTTGGGCCCGAGGGTCCAAGGAGCTGCAGTTGTAATTAGTTACAACGGTAATTAGCCAATGAGGTGCGAGGGCGACCTCCTGGTGCCCAAATCCACATGGTCAGCGTTACTTCTCGCTCTTCGACGGTGTTCCGACGATTCTCAATCTCGTCGGTGACACATTGAAGATATGAACAAAAGATATTTACATGCAATGTTCACACATTCATTCATACATTCCAATAAGTAATCTATTTTAATTTGGTGGTTCTAAAGGTAGTGGTTTATCCTAGTTATTGATTATAGTTTTAATTTAAAAAGAGGGATATTTCCAGGCTGAGCGCTACTGATGCTAATTCAGCAGTCTCCTATCTCAGTTCTTAGTACCAGTTAAATAGAATAAAATTGAACCTTATACTAGGGATCATCGTTGGTCTCTACGTGACTTTTGCCAGGAGGGGTGGAACTCGCCGTTATTAGAATATGAGATTTTGATGAAATGATATCTGTGCATTGAAGAAATTAAAGCAATGAAATGAAATGGAATTTTGAAAAAGGTACGCCAAGGCGGTACGTCGGGGCGTAACACGGCGACAAAAGCCATAATTCGGGGTCCGGAGGTGGTGGATATATTTTGGGTAATGTAGTTAATAACTCCTATTGATTCTGTTTCGGCAAGGTATCGAATAGTTAAATGTGTGTCTCGCGACACTCAAAATCGTCCTCGCACATGTACGCACACTCGCGTGCAATGTTTACTTGCCGTCTCTGCGTCAAATCTCGCCGCTTGCCCGTGTCGCGACTCAAAACCCATCAGCTGTATCTCATGTATTGTCTACTATCTCGAAATCATGTATGTGTATAATCTATGTGTTCTCTCGCTCTGTAAAATCTTCACTCTCTGTAACGTTCTCTTGCGATACGGTCTGTATCGCCGCATCAAAACGAATAAAAGTTCTCGGTTACTATTAATCATCATCTCTCTACATCACTTCATCATTTCGTTTCATTCACACTCGTTCTCATCACTAATTCGCGGATCCCACGTCGATGATCCATATCTTTTTGCCATCTCTCTAAACAGATTTAATTATTTCCCATGTGAAATCGTGCATAACTCGAGAACGGTGATAGATACGGGAAAAATGGTTATAATTCGGGGTCAGGAGGTAGGGAAAATATTTTTAGTAATATAATTAATAAATTCTATTGATTAGATTATTTCCGAACTAAAACCGCGAATATCTCGAGAACGTCGATAGATACGGCAAGAATAGCAATAATTTGGGGTCAGAAGTTAGGGGTTTTATTTTTGGTAATATAATTCATAAATCCTCCAGATTCAATTAATTTCGATCCAGAATCGCGAATGTCTTGAGATCGGTGATAGATCCGGCAGGAACAGCAATAATTCGGGGTCAGGAGGTAGAAGATGTATTTTCGGTAATATGATTCATAACTTCTATCGATTCAATCATTTCTCATTCGAAATCGCGGATAACTCGAAAACAGTGGTAGATACAGCGAAAATAGCAATAATTCGGGGTCAGGAGGTAGGGAAAATAATGTCAGTATTACAATTGATAACTTCTATCAATTCAATTATTTTCGAGCTAAGCTCGCGAATATCTCGTAAACGGTGATGAAAACGGCAAATATAGCAATGATTCGAGGTTAGGAGGTAGAGAAGATATTTTCAGTAATATAATGGATATCTCCCAGAAATTCAATTATTTTTCATGTAGAATCGCGAATATCTCGAGAACGGTGATAGATACGGCAAAAATAGCTATAATTCCGGGTGAGGATGTAGAAGATATACCGGGACAATCTCTTTAAACTATACATACAATGTGCATGCGCGAGTTTTATCGGCTGCTCGGGCAGGCTGGCCACTCCGAGGTTCAGCTGTCAAACTCTGTTTCTGGCGGCGATGTAGGTCATACGAATTTTTGAGGTCAGAATCTCAGACAGTCGAGGTAGTGACTTGAAAAGTTGATGCTAATGCTCTGTGAAAATTGGCTTTATTCGACTGAAATGAGAAATCTGTTTATATGTTGGGTGCTTGGAAGAAACGCAGTAGGTAGGTGCGAACACTTCATTCAATCATTTTTATTATTTCGTACATTAGAAATAACAATGGAATTTTTTTCTATCACCAGGTGATACGGCCAAAATCATTACATCTTTGATATTTACTGTTATCTGCCCATTCAATTTATCAGACGTACAAGGATCATCGCCACTTTCAAACAACTCAGCAACTTTCTCACTCTTTTGTGATTTCAGGCGGTAATATTGAATTTTATCACTTCCGAAAATGAGACATCAGTAGTGTATATATGAGAGTTCTGGACCACCAACCCCCCTAGTTCCCCCCCTAGCTCCCCCCCCCCCCGCCCCCGGCCATTTTCGGCGGCTATTTCCATAGGATCTGACACACACACACACACACACACACACACACACACACACACACACACACACACACACACACACACACACACACACACACACACACACACACACACACACAAAATAATTCCTGTCGAGACTTGTTTGGCGCCGGAAAGCCGCACATAAATCAGATAAGGTAAGAACCCGCTAGATCTATTGAAAAAATTCCAGGAAATGACCCCTGAAGGAAGGTTTAAAATGGCGTTTTGAATGCTTTTAACAATTTTTTTATTTAACACCAATTACATTTAGTTTTCTTATTATATTCTCAATTATCTTATTCTAAATTTTAACGAGTAAAATTATACATATTATTTTCAATATCCATATTAATTAAACATATTGTCATTCCAAAATTGACTTAAACCAATTTTTTAACAGTACCACTGATCGGATTATATTCAACAATGCGATCATGCAAGATCATGCAGTAGGCAGAAGTGTGTGGTGGGAACGTAGTGCTACAGTCAAATTCCAATCGAATGTCCACAGGTCCAGTTTTCAATGTTCGTTCTGCTTGAAGCAATCGATGACGATAAGGGGAGCTTGGTTTGTAAATTCACGCCTCGATAGCAAAGCCTCAGCTTCTTTGTTAAAGTAGCTCATTTGAAACCGAACATACATATCATAGAGAATGGCGGGGGGATGTGCAGGCTCGGACTTGTTCGCTATAAAGAGTCGTAAAACCCAAAACTGTGTGTACACATACCATCCGGTGAAGAGCGGACAAGATAAGATTTTTCTTACACCAAACACTGTTCGCTACCTGCTTTTCGTTGACCGATTTTTCACACCACATGGCCCACGCTGCTTAACGACTCATAAAACTCAAAAACTACATTAGGCGGCGGTGGGTTCGTGGAGAGGGGGAGGGGGAGGGGGGGTGAAAACCTGTTCCAACACGCTTTAAGGCAAGATGCAGCTGCGGAACTGGGTGACTTCAAACTGGCAGATAAACCGCAAAAATTTAGGGATGGTGGGGGTGGGGACTGCGGACCCCAGCCGTCTTTCGCGTCATTTTTTACATGAATTTCATCATCTCTGCAGAGTCGGGAGGGCAATAAAACCCAAAAATTTAGGGATGGCGGGTCGGATAAAGGACGGACCCAGTCGTCTCTGACGTCATTTTTCCCTCCGAGATGCGCAGAACGCAGTGCGCACCGCATCTCTGACGTCATTTTACCCTCCGATATGCGCAGAACGCAGTGCGCACCGCATCTCTGACGTCATTTTACTCTCCGATATGCGCAGAACGCAGTGCGCACCGCATCTCTGACGTCGTTTTACCCTCCGATATGCGCAGAACGCAGTGCGCACAGTTCCCAAATTCTTGCGATCTATCGGTCTACATACATATAAGCTCAACGCATCCGATGCAGACTCGTCAGTCTCACACGATACGTGCAAGTCAAAAAAGTTATACAAAGTTCAGCTTATATCAACGTCAAAGTCATGGCAGTCGAAGCGTATATGGGACTTGCGGAGCAGATGGAGAGGACGTACAATTTGCTGAGAGAGCAACCACCCGGAGAAGAGAATGACGCCGTCATCAATCATTGGGCTGATATTGGAATTGCGAATATCCAAGTTCTGCGCGATATTTCCATGCAACGAGGAACAACCGTTGGTGCGAAAATACGGATCCAACATACGACCGCACTCCTGCAATCTTGGGTGACGAAGATCAAGCAGTTGCAGCAGCGCACAGTGGTGACGGGTGGAAATATCGGTACTCCTGCGGGTGTACAATGGGACGACGTGGATAGCGCTTTTGCCAGCCGAATCAGAACGGGGGTTGTCACAAATCTCCGTCATAAAAATTTGGACGCCTTTCTGGACGATGTGCAGCGCGTCGTCACCGAGAAGTTGGAGCTGATACTGCGCGAGGAGGGAAATGTGAAGGTTAACCTCATATTATCGTGCAAATTCGAAAATGCCAAGCACGAAGAGATCTCCACCGAAGTTAAGAGTTTCAACACCTCCAACGTGGCGATTCTCCTCCCATCGAGCGATATAAATGGTTGGTTTACACGTGCACGGGGTGATCTGCAGTCAAAGGTGGAAGATTTCGAGCAACGCGATTCCGGCTGGAGTATGATTGAGATCCTTAACCTCACTGTAAATATCAATCGCTATCAGCCTCTCGCCGCGGGGGCTTCAACATTCGTCGACCTGCCCCAAGACATTCGACATAAAAAGGCTGTGATTAACGTGAGGAACGAGGACGAAAGATGCCTTCTCTGGTCCGTCACAGCAGCCCTCCACCCGGTCAACACCCACACCGATAGGACTAGCCGTTATCATCGATATATTTCCGAGTTGGACTGTACAGGTATCAATTTCCCTGCTACTCTACATGATGTGAAAAAGCTTGAGAGATTGAATAATTTGCGTATCAATGTATATGGTATAGAATCTCAAACTTTTTCGCATCATGCAAAATCAAATAAAAGCGTCATCGTGCCAATTTATTTGAGTAAAAATTTGCATAGCGTAAACATTGACACGATCCATCTTCTAATGGTTGAGAGTAATCCGGAAGACGATATGACTGGTGAGTTTGCACCGAGATTCCACTTTGCTTGGATTAAAGATCTTTCCCGATTGGTGAGCAAACAATTGTCTGATCATAATGGCCAGCTGTTTTTATGTGACAGATGTTTGTGCCACTTTAGCGTGAAACACGCCTACGAGAATCATCGGCAAGATTGTATTATGCTAAATAAAGTACGCATGGAATTTCCCAAGTGTAAAGATTTAGTATTTTCTAATTTTCAAAACAAAGGCACCGTTCCATTTGTCGTATACGCCGATCTCGAATGTATATTAATCCCTGAACCTATAGATGAATTTGAAACTCGTAAGACTTGTGAAATTCAAAAGCATATCCCGCACAGTGTAGCGTACTATGTACATTGCGCGTACGATGAGACTTTATCGGAGTTCCACGGTAAACGCGGTGTCGATTGCATAGATTGGTTTATGAAACAGCTTAAAGATTTATCAATTCAAGTAGAGTCACGCATCAAAATCATAATTCCGATGAAGTCTCTTACCCAAGTGCAACGCGATCGTCACATGCGCGCAAAGAATTGTTATATTTGTGAAAAACCGTTTACGCCTGAGGAGAAAAAGTGTTACGATCACTGTCACTTCACGGGTAAATATCGTGGTCCTGCTCATAATCGGTGTAATTTGAATTTCAGAGAGTCGCACACAATTCCAATAGTTTTCCACAATTTGTCCGGTTACGATTCTCATTTTTTAATAAAATCCCTCGCGTCAACTTTTCCCGGTAAAATTACACTGCTACCCATAAATAAGGAAAAATATATATCCTTCACGAAACGCGTCGATGGAACAATGATGCACTTGAGATTCATCGATTCGTTCCGATTTATGGCTAGCAGCATCGATAAACTTTCCACATATTTGACCGATACCGATAAACACATAACACGCAAATTTTATAATAACCCGACTCAGTTCAGTTTGATGACCCGCAAAGGCGTTTTTCCCTATGAATACGTCGATTGTTGGGGGAAACTCGATGAACCGCGATTACCTGCAAAGAAGCATTTCTACTCGCACCTCTGCGATGCAAATATTTCAGACACCGATTACGAGCACGCGAAAACTGTTTGGAGGGAATTCCATTTAGAGTCATTGGGAGGCTATTCAGATTTATATTTAAAGACCGATGTTCTTTTGCTTGCCGATATTTTCGAAAATTTCCGCGCTAGCTGCTTCAAAACATACGATTTAGATCCGTTGCATTACTACACTGCACCGGGACTTGCTTTTGACGCGATGCTCAAGCATACTAATGTAAATTTGCAACTTTTAGACAACCCTGAAATGGTATTATTCATTGAAAGAGCCATTCGAGGCGGCGTAGCGCAATGTTCTAATCGACACGCTCGGGCCAATAATAGATTCATGGGAATAGATTTTGATCCAAACAAAGCGGAATCGTATCCCATGTATTTTGACGTGAATAACCTGTACGGTGCAGCTATGAGCGTGCATTTACCAATCGGTTCGTTCGAGTGGGAGTATCAGCAGATCGATATAACGAACCATCCGGACGATTCGCCGATCGGCTACTTTCTGGAGGTAGATTTGGACTACCCTGTAGAACTCCACGAGGATCACAAAGACTTACCTCTTTGTCCCGAACATTTTACTCCTCCAGGTAGTAAAAATGCCAAACTCGCGACCACCCTTCACCCCAAAACAAAGTATATATTGCACTATAGAAATTTGAAACAGTGTTTGAGTTTAGGATTGAAATTAACGAAAGTGCATAGAATTTTGAAGTTTGCGCAATCTCCATGGCTCGAGCCTTACATCACGCTCAATACAGACATGCGTAAGCAATCTAGGAATGAATTTGAGAAAAACTTTTACAAACTCATGAATAACGCTGTGTTCGGCAAGACTATGGAGAATGTGCGAAATCATAAAGATGTTAAATTGGTTACAAAATGGGAGGGAAAAGGTGGTACGAGAACGCTTATTGCCCGAGCAAACTTTCACAGCTGCACCGTATTTGACACTGATATGGTTATCATTGAAACGAATCGTGTCAAAGTTCACTTCACCAAACCTATTTACGTCGGCGCATCAATTCTAGATCTGTAGAAAATCTTTCTCTACGATTTCCACTATAATTATATTAAAACCAACTTTTCGAATAAACAGGCTAAATTGATGTATACCGACACAGACAGCCTTATTTATCAATTCAATGTGCCTAATATCTACGATATCATCAAACGTGATGTAGATACAATGTTTGACACCTCTGACTATCCGCCCGACAATGTGTATGGTATTCCCCTTAAAAACAAAAAACAACTAGGGCTAATGAAGGATGAAAATAATGGTAAAATTATGACAGAGTTTGTGGGACTGTGAGCAAAGCTGTACACATTTACTACGATGGGTGAGGATGGGGAAAAATATGACAGTGGCGTAAAAGTGAGTAAGCGTGCCAAGGGTGTAAGAAATTCATCGATAAATAGCATCACGTTTGATGATTATAAGCGCTGTCTGACGGCTTACCGAGAGTTGACTCTTCCACAGTGTTTAATACGCAGCAAAAAACACGAAGTAAGCACGATCGTACAAAAAAAATTGGCTCTGAGTTGGCAGGATGACAAGCGGCAATTGATACCTGGACAGACCGACACCGTACCTTGGGGGTTTGTCCCAGCCCCCCAATAGCTATAGGATAAACTGTATACATAGAATTGATGTAAATATTTGACGTTTGACGCCTCGAACGATCCACCATCGGGCGGAAACGTTTCACGATCAATACGATATTTAATAGATTTGAAGTTTCAAAATGCGAATTCATATACTCAACAATTGTTTATTTATTTATTATTAATATATCAAGCAATTATTCATATTTATTCGTTTACCACGAGAAAAGTTTTCAGAAAATGAAAAAAAATTTTCAGGAAACGAAAAAAACTTTTCAGAAAATGAAAAAAACTTTTCAGAAAACGAAAAAAAGTTTTCAGAAAATGAAAAAAAGTTTTCAGAAAACTTTTTTCCCATTTGATTAACACGTAAAAAAAGTTTTCAGAAAATGAAAAAAAGTTTTCAGAAAATGAAAAAAAGTTTTCAGAAAACGAAAAAAAGTTTTCCAAAAAATAAAATGTGTAATAATCGTATGGCAAAATTGCATATTATCATTATTATTATTATTATTATTATTATTTTCGTAGTACAGAGTATGGCACATGTGCGCACAAAGGAGATAAAATGTGGAAATATTTGTATATTCAAAATCTTTTATTCTAATTCGGAAAATACATACAAATTATGTTACATGTCTGTTTTATTTATCCAACTATTGTGCGAATTATCAAAACCCAACCACTTCACATAGAACAGATTCCCCCGTTTGCGTAACACTTTCTCCACAAGGTAGCCGTCGGGATATTTCACTTTGGTGAGCTCTTCCTCGTAGAAGCCCCCCTCGATGGGATGATCTTGATAATCGGTAAGTTTGTAGGTGGGTGGATTGGTATTTTTCACCTCACTCACGGTGAATATTTCTGTCGTCCAATTGGGTGTATAGCCTTTTTCGAATACATTCTTGTACTTGCTGATTCGAACTCGATCGCCTACGCTGAATTTCCGCGCTCGATCACTTCGTTTGATTTGCCGAGGCTTGTACACGCTACGATACAGCTGTTTTTCATTCTTCGTGCTAACATCCTGTAAGTTTTATTCGAATCGTGCGATGTTTGGTGTTGTTGTAGGACTTCATTAAATCATCCAAAATATTAATCCACTTGTGAAATCCTAGGAGAGTAAACCACGTCTACATTTTATTTTTTCAATGTTCGACTAAAAACGTTCGCATATCGACGCCTTTATGTTGCTGAGTGTCAAATACATGTTGATATTGTGCTGCATCATAAGGGCTTTCAATTTGCTGTTGTGAAATTCTTTGCATTGATCAACGTATAGATGTGCAGGTATACGGCTCTGGGTTAGTACAGATTTCATAGCAGCAGCCGCATCTCCCCCCCCCCCCCCCCCCACCGCGGATGAGGATGAAACAAAAATGCGACAACGGTGTTAAAGTGGGTAAGCGTGTCAAGGATGCGAAAACTGCAACGATAAATAACATCACGTTTAATGATTATAAGAACCGTCTGAGGGGCTTACCAAGAGTTGATCAACCCCACAGTGCTTAATACGTAGTAAAAAAATGCGAGGTTAACTCCAATGTACTGAAAAATTGATCATGAGTTGACAAGACGGTAATATGCAACCGACACCTGGACAAACAGGCACCAGAACTTGGAGGGTGTGCTGCAACCCCGCAATAAACTAGCCGTAGGCTGGAACTGAGGGCATAGAACCGTTGTAAATATACGCGTTTGACACCCATGGCGATAGTTCATGAAGCAGAGACGTTTCGCCGGCAATACGATATTGAGCAGATCGAAGTTTTAAAATTCGAATACCGTGTAAATTCATGTATTCATCAATTATTTATTTATTTATTATCAATATATGGAACAATTATTAATATTTATTCGTTTACCACGAGAAAAGTTTTCAGAAAATGGAAAAAAGTTTCCAGAAAACGAAAAAAAGTTTTCAGAAAATGAAAAAAAGTGTTCAGAAAATGAAAAAAAGTTTCCAGAAAACAAAGAAAAATTTCAGAAAATGAAAAAAAGTTCATCAAAAAATAAAATGAGCATTAATCGTATCGAAAAATTATAGATTATCATTATTATTATTATCATCATCATTATTATCATCATTTGAAGGCCTTTGATCACGGCAGGCGATGGTGGAGGTGTCCCCTGCTACCAGGGTCCGGCACTATCGACGTCGAGGCCGCCTGCAGCCCCTCTCTTCCGCAGTCTAGGAGGACCGCGATCGTCGCCCCTTCCAAGGTCCTCGCAAGAGCTGTCATTGCTCGCGTAGTAATGACCCCTGGATTTGGAGTTCGCATGATTGAGCTACGCATACGACGTCCTGGCGCGGAGCTTCAGGGGCGGCTGTGTCCTAGCATTTCACAAGTGGACTAATATTTTGGCTGTGCCGCCCCGAAGCTGCACGCCTGGACGTCGTATGCGTAGCTCAATCATGCGAACTCTAAATCCAGGGGTCATTACTACACGAGCAATGACAGCTCTTGCGAGGACCTTGGAAGGGGCGAGGATCGCGGTCCTCCTAGACTGCGGAAGAGAGGGGCTGCAGGCGGCCTCGACGTCGATAGTGCCGGACCCTGGTAGCAGGGGACACCTCCACCATCGCCTGCCGTGATCAAAGGCCTTCAAATGATGATAATAATGATGATGATAATAATAATAATGATAATCTATAATTTTTCGATACGATTAATGCTCATTTTATTTTTTGATGAACTTTTTTTCATTTTCTGAAATTTTTCTTTGTTTTCTGGAAACTTTTTTTCATTTTCTGAACACTTTTTTTCATTTTCTGAAAACTTTTTTTCGTTTTCTGGAAACTTTTTTCCATTTTCTGAAAACTTTTCTCGTGGTAAACGAATAAATATGAATAATTGTTCCATATATTGATAATAAATAAATAAATAATTGATGAATACATGAATTTACACGGTATTCGAATTTTAAAACTTCGATCTGCTCAATATCGTATTGCCGGCGAAACGTCTCTGCTTCATGAACTATCGCCATGGGTGTCAAACGCGTATATTTACAACGGTTCTATGCCCTCAGTTCCAGCCTACGGCTAGTTTATTGCGGGGTTGCAGCACACCCTCCAAGTTCTGGTGCCTGTTTGTCCAGGTGTCGGTTGCATATTACCGTCTTGTCAACTCATGATCAATTTTTCAGTACATTGGAGTTAACCTCGCATTTTTTTACTACGTATTAAGCACTGTGGGGTTGATCAACTCTTGGTAAGCCCCTCAGACGGTTCTTATAATCATTAAACGTGATGTTATTTATCGTTGCAGTTTTCGCATCCTTGACACGCTTACCCACTTTAACACCGTTGTCGCATTTTTGTTTCATCCTCATCCGCGGTGGGGGGGGGGGGGGGGGAGATGCGGCTGCTGCTATGAAATCTGTACTAACCCAGAGCCGTATACCTGCACATCTATACGTTGATCAATGCAAAGAATTTCACAACAGCAAATTGAAAGCCCTTATGATGCAGCACAATATCAACATGTATTTGACACTCAGCAACATAAAGGCGTCGATATGCGAACGTTTTTAGTCGAACATTGAAAAAATAAAATGTAGATGTGGTTTACTCTCCTAGGATTTCACAAGTGGATTAATATTTTGGATGATTTAATGAAGTCCTACAACAACACCAAACATCGCACGATTCGAATAAAACTTACAGGATGTTAGCACGAAGAATGAAAAACAGCTGTATCGTAGCGTGTACAAGCCTCGGCAAATCAAACGAAGTGATCGAGCGCGGAAATTCAGCGTAGGCGATCGAGTTCGAATCAGCAAGTACAAGAATGTATTCGAAAAAGGCTATACACCCAATTGGACGACAGAAATATTCACCGTGAGTGAGGTGAAAAATACCAATCCACCCACCTACAAACTTACCGATTATCAAGATCATCCCATCGAGGGGGGCTTCTACGAGGAAGAGCTCACCAAAGTGAAATATCCCGACGGCTACCTTGTGAAGAAAGTGTTACGCAAACGGGGGAATCTGTTCTATGTGAAGTGGTTGGGTTTTGATAATTCGCACAATAGTTGGATAAATAAAACAGACATGTAACATAATTTGTATGTATTTTCCGAATTAGAATAAAAGATTTTGAATATACAAATATTTCCACATTTTATCTCCTTTGTGCGCACATGTGCCATACTCCGTACTACGAAAATAATAATAATAATAATAATAATAATGATAATATGCAATTTTGCCATACGATTATTACACATTTTATTTTTTGGAAAACTTTTTTTCGTTTTCTGAAAACTTTTTTTCATTTTCTGAAAACTTTTTTTCATTTTCTGAAAACTTTTTTTACGTGTTAATCAAATGGGAAAAAAGTTTTCTGAAAACTTTTTTTCATTTTCTGAAAACTTTTTTTCGTTTTCTGAAAAGTTTTTTTCATTTTCTGAAAAGTTTTTTTCGTTTCCTGAAAATTTTTTTTCATTTTCTGAAAACTTTTCTCGTGGTAAACGAATAAATATGAATAATTGCTTGATATATTAATAATAAATAAATAAACAATTGTTGAGTATATGAATTCGCATTTTGAAACTTCAAATCTATTAAATATCGTATTGATCGTGAAACGTTTCCGCCCGATGGTGGATCGTTCGAGGCGTCAAACGTCAAATATTTACATCAATTCTATGTATACAGTTTATCCTATAGCTATTGGGGGGCTGGGACAAACCCCCAAGGTACGGTGTCGGTCTGTCCAGGTATCAATTGCCGCTTGTCATCCTGCCAACTCAGAGCCAATTTTTTTTGTACGATCGTGCTTACTTCGTGTTTTTTGCTGCGTATTAAACACTGTGGAAGAGTCAACTCTCGGTAAGCCGTCAGACAGCGCTTATAATCATCAAACGTGATGCTATTTATCGATGAATTTCTTACACCCTTGGCACGCTTACTCACTTTTACGCCACTGTCATATTTTTCCCCATCCTCACCCATCGTAGTAAATGTGTACAGCTTTGCTCACAGTCCCACAAACTCTGTCATAATTTTACCATTATTTTCATCCTTCATTAGCCCTAGTTGTTTTTTGTTTTTAAGGGGAATACCATACACATTGTCGGGCGGATAGTCAGAGGTGTCAAACATTGTATCTACATCACGTTTGATGATATCGTAGATATTAGGCACATTGAATTGATAAATAAGGCTGTCTGTGTCGGTATACATCAATTTAGCCTGTTTATTCGAAAAGTTGGTTTTAATATAATTATAGTGGAAATCGTAGAGAAAGATTTTCTACAGATCTAGAATTGATGCGCCGACGTAAATAGGTTTGGTGAAGTGAACTTTGACACGATTCGTTTCAATGATAACCATATCAGTGTCAAATACGGTGCAGCTGTGAAAGTTTGCTCGGGCAATAAGCGTTCTCGTACCACCTTTTCCCTCCCATTTTGTAACCAATTTAACATCTTTATGATTTCGCACATTCTCCATAGTCTTGCCGAACACAGCGTTATTCATGAGTTTGTAAAAGTTTTTCTCAAATTCATTCCTAGATTGCTTACGCATGTCTGTATTGAGCGTGATGTAAGGCTCGAGCCATGGAGATTGCGCAAACTTCAAAATTCTATGCACTTTCGTTAATTTCAATCCTAAACTCAAACACTGTTTCAAATTTCTATAGTGCAATATATACTTTGTTTTGGGGTGAAGGGTGGTCGCGAGTTTGGCATTTTTACTACCTGGAGGAGTAAAATGTTCGGGACAAAGAGGTAAGTCTTTGTGATCCTCGTGGAGTTCTACAGGGTAGTCCAAATCTACCTCCAGAAAGTAGCCGATCGGCGAATCGTCCGGATGGTTCGTTATATCGATCTGCTGATACTCCCACTCGAACGAACCGATTGGTAAATGCACGCTCATAGCTGCACCGTACAGGTTATTCACGTCAAAATACATGGGATACGATTCCGCTTTGTTTGGATCAAAATCTATTCCCATGAATCTATTATTGGCCCGAGCGTGTCGATTAGAACATTGCGCTACGCCGCCTCGAATGGCTCTTTCAATAAATAATACCATTTCAGGGTTGTCTAAAAGTTGCAAATTTACATTAGTATGCTTGAGCATCGCGTCAAAAGCAAGTCCCGGTGCAGTGTAGTAGTGCAACGGATCTAAATCGTATGTTTTGAAGCAGCTAGCGCGGAAATTTTCGAAAATATCGGCAAGCAAAAGAACATCGGTCTTTAAATATAAATCTGAATAGCCTCCCAATGACTCTAAATGGAATTCCCTCCAAACAGTTTTCGCGTGCTCGTAATCGGTGTCTGAAATATTTGCATCGCAGAGGTGCGAGTAGAAATGCTTCTTTGCAGGTAATCGCGGTTCATCGAGTTTCCCCCAACAATCGACGTATTCATAGGGAAAAACGCCTTTGCGGGTCATCAAACTGAACTGAGTCGGGTTATTATAAAATTTGCGTGTTATGTGTTTATCGGTATCGGTCAAATATGTGGAAAGTTTATCGATGCTGCTAGCCATAAATCGGAACGAATCGATGAATCTCAAGTGCATCATTGTTCCATCGACGCGTTTCGTGAAGGATATATATTTTTCCTTATTTATGGGTAGCAGTGTAATTTTACCGGGAAAAGTTGACGCGAGGGATTTTATTAAAAAATGAGAATCGTAACCGGACAAATTGTGGAAAACTATTGGAATTGTGTGCGACTCTCTGAAATTCAAATTACACCGATTATGAGCAGGACCACGATATTTACCCGTGAAGTGACAGTGATCGTAACACTTTTTCTCCTCAGGCGTAAACGGTTTTTCACAAATATAACAATTCTTTGCGCGCATGTGACGATCGCGTTGCACTTGGGTAAGAGACTTCATCGGAATTATGATTTTGATGCATGACTCTACTTGAATTGATAAATCTTTAAGCTGTTTCATAAACCAATCTATGCAATCGACACCGCGTTTACCGTGGAACTCCGATAAAGTCTCATCGTACGCGCAATGTACATAGTACGCTACACTGTGCGGGATATGCTTTTGAATTTCACAAGTCTTACGAGTTTCAAATTCATCTATAGGTTCAGGGATTAATATACATTCGAGATCGGCGTATACGACAAATGGAACGGTGCCTTTGTTTTGAAAATTAGAAAATACTAAATCTTTACACTTGGGAAATTCCATGCGTACTTTATTTAGCATAATACAATCTTGCCGATGATTCTCGTAGGCGTGTTTCACGCTAAAGTGGCACAAACATCTGTCACATAAAAACAGCTGGCCATTATGATCAGACAATTGTTTGCTCACCAATCGGGAAAGATCTTTAATCCAAGCAAAGTGGAATCTCGGTGCAAACTCACCAGTCATATCGTCTTCCGGATTACTCTCAACCATTAGAAGATGGATCGTGTCAATGTTTACGCTATGCAAATTTTTACTCAAATAAATTGGCACGATGACGCTTTTATTTGATTTTGCATGATGCGAAAAAGTTTGAGATTCTATACCATATACATTGATACGCAAATTATTCAATCTCTCAAGCTTTTTCACATCATGTAGAGTAGCAGGGAAATTGATACCTGTACAGTCCAACTCGGAAATATATCGATGATAACGGCTAGTCCTATCGGTGTGGGTGTTGACCGGGTGGAGGGCTGCTGTGACGGACCAGAGAAGGCATCTTTCGTCCTCGTTCCTCACGTTAATCACAGCCTTTTTATGTCGAATGTCTTGGGGCAGGTCGACGAATGTTGAAGCCCCCGCGGCGAGAGGCTGATAGCGATTGATATTTACAGTGAGGTTAAGGATCTCAATCATACTCCAGCCGGAATCGCGTTGCTCGAAATCTTCCACCTTTGACTGCAGATCACCCCGTGCACGTGTAAACCAACCATTTATATCGCTCGATGGGAGGAGAATCGCCACGTTGGAGGTGTTGAAACTCTTAACTTCGGTGGAGATCTCTTCGTGCTTGGCATTTTCGAATTTGCACGATAATATGAGGTTAACCTTCACATTTCCCTCCTCGCGCAGTATCAGCTCCAACTTCTCGGTGACGACGCGCTGCACATCGTCCAGAAAGGCGTCCAAATTTTTATGACGGAGATTTGTGACAACCCCCGTTCTGATTCGGCTGGCAAAAGCGCTATCCACGTCGTCCCATTGTACACCCGCAGGAGTACCGATATTTCCACCCGTCACCACTGTGCGCTGCTGCAACTGCTTGATCTTCGTCACCCAAGATTGCAGGAGTGCGATCGTATGTTGGATCCGTATTTTCGCACCAACGGTTGTTCCTCGTTGCATGGAAATATCGCGCAGAACTTGGATATTCGCAATTCCAATATCAGCCCAATGATTGATGACGGCGTCATTCTCTTCTCCGGGTGGTTGCTCTCTCAGCAAATTGTACGTCCTCTCCATCTGCTCCGCAAGTCCCATATACGCTTCGACTGCCATGACTTTGACGTTGATATAAGCTGAACTTTGTATAACTTTTTTGACTTGCACGTATCGTGTGAGACTGACGAGTCTGCATCGGATGCGTTGAGCTTATATGTATGTAGACCGATAGATCGCAAGAATTTGGGAACTGTGCGCACTGCGTTCAGCGCATATCGGAGGGTAAAACGACGTCAGAGATGCGGTGCGCACTGCGTTCTGCGCATATCGGAGAGTAAAATGACGTCAGAGATGCGGTGCGCACTGCGTTCTGCGCATATCGGAGGGTAAAATGACGTCAGAGATGCGGTGCGCACTGCGTTCTGCGCATCTCGGAGGGAAAAATGACGTCAGAGACGACTGGGTCCGTCCTTTATCCGACCCGCCATCCCTAAATTTTTGGGTTTTATTGCCCTCCCGACTCTGCAGAGATGATGAAATTCATGTAAAAAATGACGCGAAAGACGGCTGGGGTCCGCAGTCCCCACCCCCACCATCCCTAAATTTTTGCGGTTTATCTGCCAGTTTGAAGTCACCCAGTTCCGCAGCTGCATCTTGCCTTAAAGCGTGTTGGAACAGGTTTTCACCCCCCCTCCCCCTCCCCCTCTCCACGAACCCACCGCCGCCTAATGTAGTTTTTGAGTTTTATGAGTCGTTAAGCAGCGTGGGCCATGTGGTGTGAAAAATCGGTCAACGAAAAGCAGGTAGCGAACAGTGTTTGGTGTAAGAAAAATCTTATCTTGTCCGCTCTTCACCGGATGGTATGTGTACACACAGTTTTGGGTTTTACGACTCTTTATAGCGAACAAGTCCGAGCCTGCACATCCCCCCGCCATTCTCTATGATATGTATGTTCGGTTTCAAATGAGCTACTTTAACAAAGAAGCTGAGGCTTTGCTATCGAGGCGTGAATTTACAAACCAAGCTCCCCTTATCGTCATCGATTGCTTCAAGCAGAACGAACATTGAAAACTGGACCTGTGGACATTCGATTGGAATTTGACTGTAGCACTACGTTCCCACCACACACTTCTGCCTACTGCATGATCTTGCATGATCGCATTGTTGAATATAATCCGATTAGTGGTACTGTTAAAAAATTGGTTTAAGTCAATTTTGGAATGACAATATGTTTAATTAATATGGATATTGAAAATAATATGTATAATTTCACTCGTTAAAATTTAGAATAAGATAATTGAGAATACAAACAACAGGAATTAACAGGAACTTGGACTATTGATAAACGCAAATCATTGATTCCGCAACGTTTCGACCATTTTATTTGGCCTTCTTCAGGCGTCTATAAACATACATATAAATACAAAATATTTTAAACACAACGCATAATACATATAACAAGAGGCGGAGCTAGCATCTTCGGGTGTGATTGACGAAGCTGAAGAGAAGAACCTTTGGTCGAGCTATACTCGAGCACCACGGATATATGGACTACGTAAGACGCACAAACCAACTTGCAAGTTACGTCCGGTAGTGAGTTGCATACAATCTCCTAGCTATAAGTTGTCGCGAGTTGTACATGAAATTTTGACACCGGTTGTGGATACTTTTAGTTTTAATTTATTAAATTCTTTTCAATTCGTTGATTTTATTAGAGACGTTGAATTACATAGTGATTATAGATTGATATCACTTGACGTAGTCTCGTTGTTTACAAATATCCGTAAGGATTTAGTATTGAAGGTCATTAATGAATCTTGGGACAACATCAAACATTTAGTTAAAGTTCCTAAATTTTTGCTTATTAAACTTATAGAGTTTTGTTTTGAAACCAGTTATTTTACGTATAATGGGGTGTTGTACAGACAAGTTGAAGGTTGTAGTATGGGCAATCCAGCTAGTCCGGTGTTGGCCAATATTGTTATGAATTATGTGTTACAACAGATAATTACGGTCCTCCCGTTTAACATTGCGTTTATTAAATTGTACGTAGATGATACTATCGCTGCAGTCCCTGAGACGGAATTAAACAGAGTCTTGGAGTTGTTTAATAGCTTTGAAGAGAATATCCAGTTCACCATGGAAGTGGAACAGAATGGTTGTATTCCATTCCTAGATATCATGGTTGAAAGATCCAACAACCATTTGAAGACTAATTGGTACACCAAACCAACTAGTTCAGGAAGAATTTTGAATTTCTGTTCCAACCACCCAATGTCACAGAAAGTGGGAATGATTCATGGTTTACTGGATAGAATGTTTAGACTTAGCAGCGAAGAGTATCATGAGGACAATTATCAAAAAATTGAGATATTGTTAACTAATAACAGTTATCCAAGATCGTTTGTTCGTGCAGCTATCATTAAGTTTAAAGAGAATAAAGCAAATGGTGGGGTTGGCGGAGTTCGTCCTACGAATTTCATCAAGTACTGCCGGTTTCCTTTTGTTCCGGGCTTGTCACATAAAATTAATAGTTGTTTTACAGGTACTAATGTAAAGCTGGCTTATTATAACGTGTATAAAATAAAATCATTATACACTAAGTTAAAGGATCCAGTGCAGCAGGATCAAAGAGCAGGTGTAGTGTACAAGATCCCGTGCTCTTGTGGACTTTGTTATGTGGGTCAAACCAAACAGTATTTAAAAAATAGGATTTACCAACATAGGAATAGTTGTAGGAATGTTAAAATCTTGGATGAGAACAAAACAGCGCTGGCCGCACATTACTTCGACTCGGGTCAGGGGTTTGATTTTGACAAAGCGAAGATCTTAGATTTAGAGAATAACTGGTTAAAAAGATCGGTTAGTGAAATGGTTTGGATTAAACTTAATGACACGGTAAACAAGCGTACTGACACCCAGAATCTGAGTGCAATGTACAACGAGATTTTATCGGTTTATAACGATTATCTTGGTGACGCACGTTAGTTTTACTTTATTTTTGAATGTCTAGACTATTTTAATGTATTTAATTTTGTTTTGACTCAGATATTGTAGAAATGTTTTAGAGTATTGTTTTGAATTCCCGCGGCGGTGAATGTGGGAAACAAGGGCGCTTCATTCGCTTACTGTTTCCTCAATTATGTATATTTTGAGGTTGACTGCGGTCGACAGTTTATTTACATGTACAAGTCGGTTCTGTTAGCTGCGTTCTTTTTAATTAATAAATTTTTGAATTTTGTTAATTATTTATGAGTAGCTAATGAAGTGGTATAAGAAGATTTATATTGTTTACGCTTATAAATTGAGGTAAATTTATTTGCTATTAATTGTATAATCTTGTTATATGTATTATGCGTTGTGTTTAAAATATTTTGTATTTATATGTATGTTTATAGACGCCTGAAGAAGGCCAAATAAAATGGTCGAAACGTTGCGGAATCAATGATTTGCGTTTATCAATAGTCCAAGTTCCTGTTAATTCCTGTTGTTTGTATGATATATCATGGACGTTAATATAATGGATAATTGAGAATATAATAAGAAAACTAAATGTAATTGGTGTTAAATAAAAAAATTGTTAAAAGCATTCAAAACGCCATTTTAAACCTTCCTTCAGGGGTCATTTCCTGGAATTTTTTCAATAGATCTAGCGGGTTCTTACCTTATCTGATTTATGTGCGGCTTTCCGGCGCCAAACAAGTCTCGACAGGAATTATTTTGTGTGTGTGTGTGTGTGTGTGTGTGTGTGTGTGTGTGTGTGTGTGTGTGTGTGTGTGTGTGTGTGTGTCAGATCCTATGGAAATAGCCGCCGAAAATGGCCGGGGGCGGGGGGGGGGGGGGGGGAACTAGGGGGGAACTAGGGGGGTTGGTGGTCCAGAACTCTCATATATACACTACTGACATCAAATCGAGCCTTCAAGAAATTTAAATATCTCACTATCTGTAACGGAACTGTGAATCTTTTTTTTCTTGAAAATAATTCAACAAAATTTACGAATAGTCGATAGTCAATGTATTTTTTCCGATTAACAAATTATTGCTACTACTATTTAAAATTTCCGAATGATTATCAGAATTTGTTTCGCAAATTTTCAATGATATTCGATTAAATGAATGAAGGGAACCTAATACTCAGATTGAAAATTCAAGTAATATTAGATTTATTGAAATGATTTCTGTATTCTATGTTAGTGCGGTTCGAAACAAAGAAAATCTCATCAGAAGCGTAGAACTCAGGAACGTAAATCATATCCTGTAACACAAGTTGAAAATCAAGTTTCTCAAAATGCGCCTCAATGTCACAATTAGCTTCAAGGACAATCATGTTTTAGAGTAATGTCAGAACATTATCACGAGGATCTTGACTCATCGGATTCAAGATTGTGTCCCTTGTTCCATCAAAATAAATGAATATCTAATTTTTAACGAAGTTCATGAAGATTTTTTTCCCAATAATGTCATCCGATACAATATCTTGTTCATAGTCCTTTGAACATCACCTTCTAACAAGGGTATTTGGAAAGAGTCCCTTTGTTATAGAAACCATTATAAAATTCTTGGTTTTCAATTTGTGCTACTGAATAACTCTGTGTTTCAGGTTCCATTTTCAATCTCAAAATGAGATTTTTTTTGCTCCAGATAATGCTAACATGAAATGCAGAAGTGATTGCGGTACATGGAGATTCACAAGCTTTCAGTCTTGGCGTAGGACCCTATAAAATGTGTAAAATTGAATTAGGTTACAAGTTATCGTGCAACTAGCAAGCCACATGACACCGTCAACTAAAATTAAATTTGAAGGGATTTTTGACTGAACTTATTTAACAGTTCTACATTTAGATTGATTCAGTTTGCCTAGCAAAATTCAACCCTACAATCTAATTGAGGACTTGAAAAACTATTCATCTGAATTCAATGCCAAAGAGAGTAAAAGTAAGCTTCAAAATAAGATATCAAATCAAATGGTATAAAGTTTGAAAAACATTGCTGGTCACTAATAATGCTTAAATTACAATGGTGCACAGAATGATTCCTCGGTAGAATGAATTGGCAGCAACGGTAAAGTAACAAACTTATCGCTATTGGCTCGATCAGAGTAAAATGATGGGATATTCAGCCATTATGATCTGAAGTATATCCCGCTCTGCAATTTTGTCTCAACTGATGTTAAGAAGGTGGCGATGGCCTGATAAAATTCACTCTGGCACCTGATGTCTGAGAAAACAATCAGGTTCGATGGTTCTAATGATTGCACCGCTCGAGAAACCAGGATCCTTGCCACCTAAACATTTTGACAATCAGGTGAGGCATGATTTTCCTCATGTTAATCAAAGTTTAAACTTCGAGCCTGCTGAAAAAAAAACAAATTTTATCATTGAATCCATGTTATAATATTGTCATTGTCAAAGATCACGTAATTGGAAATTTACCTGCATGCTTCCATGCCTCACAAATTTAGTCCAGCTTTGTCAATGAATTATTTCGTACCTGAAAATGTTAGAAGCTATTATTATCAGGCAGGATCTTTTGGTATTTTGGATACAACTAACTTCCAATAAAATGCACAATACATGAATCGTTAATGAGACGCATTGCCACCAGACATCACCTGTCTTAATGCTCCAAAATCACGATCACAAATTACTCATCGTTAGATATCGTTTGGCGTATTGCTTTCGTGAATACCATTTGTTGAATTTGTATTGTGGAGTTTTTTCAAAGTCCATATTTTTCCGAAATCAACAAAATTCTTCGAATAGCAAATTCACAACATGATCGCAAATGTCACGGTACGATCGCGAGGTTACTGAAATTCTTTCACCTGAACCGCTGAATACGAGGTGAATAAACATCGCCGATCACATCGCAAAACTATTTCCTTGTTTTCCTACGTAATGATGAAGAGGGACATCGATTTCTGGAATTGAAACTCAGAGACAGATCACCACGTGGTATTTAACCAGATAGGTCGTATCCTAATTCTGTGCATACCGGCGACACTGGGAGGTCGCGAAAACCCCGATTCAGGTGATACCAGAATTTGATCGGATGAGGGCAACGATCGCGACTGGTATCAGCCAATACAATCATCTTTCTCCAGGGTTTTGTAACTTTCCCACTCGCGAATATAAACAACCGCGTAAATTGACCACTTTGCAAAAAGATCGCGCGACTTCAACCACATGTCCGGCAATTACCTTGATCCTTTTGTGAATTTTTTTATCGCGTTCATCAGATGAAAAATGCCTAATTACAAGTTTTCTGTGCAGGAAAAAGTGGAGTTGGTGAAACATCATTACCAGGGCCTGCTTACCGGGAAAATCGGGACATTTCGCCGTCACACACCCGGATCGACCGACACCCTCGTTAGCGACCATCAGGAATCTGGTACTAAAATTTGAAAAATCGGGTGGTGTCGACGAGAGAACCAGGAAAATTTCTCAATCAAACCGTCCGCTGCGCTAGGATACCAAGCTGGACATCTGCTTGACCGTCGAAGAGGATCTATTCAAGCCGATCAGCCACATCGCCCAGGACTTAAAAATATCTAACGCGTCGGTTAGAAGAGTATTGCGTGAAGCTAAGTACAGATTGTACAAATTTCAAGTCCATGAAGAACTCTTGGCTGGTGATAACGATAGTCGTCTTCGCTTCAGCCAAGAGATGATGGAACGTCTGAACGCAGACGAGGGCTTGTTGAGTCGCATTTGTTTCTCTGATGAAAGTACAGTGATACTTGTCGGGAAACCAAACAGGCAGAACACCAGAGCCTGGTGTCGAAACAACCCTCGTCTGTTCATGCAGGCGGGTACGCAGTACACGTTGAAGCTCAACCTCTGGCTTGGCGCGATTGGCAATCGGCTCATTGGGCCATTTTTTATTGATGGAAACCTCAACGGTGAGAAGTACCTCCAGTTGCTGAGAGAGAGGATCGTACCGGCTCTTAGGCTGATTGAAGAAGAAATCGTGAGTGCATTTTATCATGTAGAGCTGGCGTTATTATTAGCAGAGTGCGTATGATTTTAAAATGAATAATTTTATGCTTACTACAAGTAACGTATCATTTTCTGTGTTTAGGGCGAACCTGTTTGGTTTCAGCAGGATGGAGCCCCACCGCACTTCATACGTGCGGTGCGTGATTACCTCGACCAACAATTCCCTGGACGCTGGATTGGTAGGGCAAGCCCGGAGGTCGAGTGGCCAGCCCGTTCACCTGATCTCGCTCACTTGGACTACGGCTTGTGGGGCCATTTAAAAAATGTCCTGTATGCCCAAGGTAGGATTGAAGACCTTGCCGCACTGCAAGCTAGGATTTTGGACATCCTGCAGAACCTGTCTCCGGATATCATATCCAACACGACAAATGCCTTCTACGACCGGCTCGGTTACTGCGCTGCAGCTGCTGGAGGGCATTTTGAGCACTTTTTGAAAGGCAACCAATGGCCAGACGAGGGGTGATCAGAAGAGTGGAGATTAGTCTCCCAGTGTTATCGGACGATTGTCTTGTAAGTTTATTGTTTTGTTTCCTAATTTTTCATTAATAGCATGATTTACACCGTAATATTAACTGTTGTTCTTTTTCTCTTTTTATTCTTGGATATCTGGTGAACCCTCTTTGTTAACGGAACATTGATTGTTGTACAATGGAACTGTAAAAACTTTGTCAACTAATCAATGATGTCGGCGAGGGTTTTTGTGAGTATTGCGTCGGGTACGTTTTCTGTTCATTGCTACTCTTTGTCCTCCTAAGCTTCGTGTTTAAGATGAATAATTTCTTTATTCCTTGTTACTCATTTCTTTTATTTATTTCAGGTTCATCGGCACTAATTACTGACTTCTGGAGCTCTGAACCGTAACGAATCTACTCTAGAAATACCTTCTACTGGGTCTCAACCATTCATTTATTTTTAATTTCAAGTAAATAAAGAATCTGTTCACAATAAACATTGTTTTTACTTACCTACCTCTGTTTGTCCAGACTCCCACTTGTTAATGATATTTCACGTTGAATTTCAGATTTCTTCTTTCAATAAATAACACCCAATTTCTGTTTCATTTGATATTTATTTTTTCCGTTAAATTCTTTATAGCGTCGGTTGGATATCTTCCGGAATCAACCACGGTATTGCTGAACGATACTATTCTTCTTAGACAATTAATGCTACGTAAAAATAAACAGCAGCATAACGTCAATCCACGGCTTTACGCGCGAGAGAATTACACCTTTTGTTTCAGTTTGTGTACGTTTGCGCCTTGCTCAGCAGATGAAAACATCACCGCGGGGCGATTTCACCGACCAATGAGATTAAATTATTTGGCGCATGCGCGTTATATGTATAGTTTCAAGAGATTGTCCCGGTATTTACAATAATATAATTCATAACTCCTAGTAATTCAATTATTTCCGATTTAAAATTGCAAATAACTCGAGAACGGTGATAGATACGGCAAAAATAGTTATACTTCGGGGTCAGGAAGTAGAAAAAATATTTTTAGTAATATAATTCATAACTCCTATTGATTTAATTATTTCCGATCGAAAATCACTAATATCTAGAAAACGGTGCTACATATAGCAAAAATAGCAGCAATAATCCGGGCACAGGGGGTAAGGAATATATTTTTAGACATATAATATAAACGCGCATTTATTTGATTATTTCTGATTTTAAATCGCGAATATCTCGAGAACGGTGATGGATACGGCAAAAATAGCAATAATTTGGGGTCAGGAGGTGGAGGATACATCTCCAGTTATATATCTCGTAACACCTATGAATTCAATTATTTCCGATTTGAAATCGCGAATATCTCATGTACGGTGATAGATACGGCCAAAACAGCAGTAATTCGGGGTCAGAATTTAGGGGTTATATTTTTGGTAATATAATTCATAACTCCTACAGATTCAATTATTTCTGATTCAGAATTGCGAATATTTCGAGAACGGTGCTACATCCGGCAAAATCAACAATAATTCGGGGTCGAGAGACGGAAGATTCATTTCTAGGAATATATTTGATGACTTCCATTCATTCATCACAGCTCTACGAAACAAATACTTTTTTTTGTTGCTCTGATTTTTTCTGTGAATCCTGGTGTTTGAGAACGTGAAACTTACGAATATAATTATGATTATATTAGATTGGCTCTGGTTTTTATGTTATTGTAGTATTGTATTCGAGATGACTCAATGTTTAAAGGTGAATTTCTCTTGAACGGTTAAAGTTCTATATCAGTAGTTTTTTATAGAGCGTGAAATTTCCTATAAGAATCTGTTAATACAGATAGTTTATTAGATGTACGTTTAGATGGTTTATATGTCAGACGTTTATGAGATACATTTTTCCTAAATTTTTTTACCTGTTATTTAAATGGAAAATGGAAAAAAATCAATATTAAAAGCTCGTATTTGGCTGAGATATTCTATTTAAGATGCTCTACCGAAAGTTTGATGCGTGTTTGAGAGAAATTTTTTTATTTTTTTTTTCGGAACACCCCAATACCCCCCCTTTCGAAGAAACTCGTCGTGCCCTCTTTTTCATGGCGGGAACAACAAAGTATTACATTTCTTATATTTTTTATACTTCTGTCCGAATAAAGTAAGCATAACTAAGGTTATTGATAGTATTTTTTTGATAAACTTCAGATATTAAAGGAAAGAAATCGAATTTTTCACCTAAACGTTGCTTTTTTGAGTCATATATGAAAATGTCGATAAAATAAATAACTAGAGCCAATTTCGAAAAGCTACGCTTACTCCTAAGGTCGTTGACATCGAATCTTTCTAAGACGACTCAAATATCAAGAGCAACAAAACCACTGTTGGCCAGTGTTATTTTTGACTTGAAATCGCAAATAACCCAAGAACGGTACTAAATACCGCAGAAATAGCTCTAATTCAAGGTTAGGAGGTGATGAAAATATGTTTGGTAATATAATAACTAACTCCCATTAATTCAATTATTTCTGATCAAAAATCGAGAATATCTCGAAAACGGTGCTAGATACGGCAGAAAAGCAATAATTCGGCGTCAGTAGCTGGGAGATGTATTCTCAGGAATATGATCAATAACTCCAATTAATTCAATTATTTTTGACCCGAATTCGCGAATAACTTGAGAACGGCGATAAATACGGCAAAAATAGCTACACATCGGGGTCGGGAGGTGAAAGATACATTTTGGGGCATACGGTAATAACTCCTAT
>NW_025791835.1:492500-495000 GCF_021901455.1 Neodiprion lecontei
ACCCTATTGACCCTGAACCAGCACCCGAGCGGTATGCCTGCGGTGACTGCGAGCAGGACTTCGCTACGAAGCGAGGGCTTGGAGTTCACCGCAGGATACGACACCCTGTGGAAGCCAACGCGGCCATCGAACTGCCCGGCGCCAAGCTAAGGTGGAGGCATGAGGAACTGCGGATGATGGCACGGGAGGAGGCTCAGGCCACCGAGCGGGGAGTGAGGTTTATAAACCTCCACCTCCTCGCTCTGGTCCCTGGTAGGACCCAGGAGGCAATTAAAGGAGTCCGGCGCCGGCCGGACTACCGAACAATGGTCGAGGCAGCCCGACGAGACCTTGAGGCTGCCCATACGCCCCCTGGGTCCCCTGCCAGATTACGGGGACGAAGGAGCCGCTCCATGCCATCACCGCGTCAACGCTCTCCCTCCGCAGATCCAGCAAGGGTACCACCACCCACCCCAGCGGCACCTGCTCCCGCTACTCCTTGGGGGCAGGACCTTGCCGGAGCTATACGTCGTCTAATCGAGATAGCCCGGCAAGAGGAGCATCATCGTGCCAACGAGTTGGCCGACATCGCTGATGATGCTCTGAATGGGGGAAATACTGACGCCGCCATAATTGAATGGTTAGGCAGGGTATTTCCCCCTGCAGCCGCTGCAGCTGGATCTAGGCGCCGCGAGCCGGCCGCGAACCCAATCCGCCAGAGGAACGGAAAGCCGCCGTCGAGGAGGACACTGCGCCGTCGAGAATACGCCAGAGTCCAGACCGGGTGGAAAAACAATAGACGTCACGTGGCTCGGGAGATCCTGGAAGGGGGCCCCAGTTCAACCAACCATACACTGGATGAGTTGGTCGCGCACTGGGGCCCACTGTTGGGGCACCCCTCAAGGGAGTACCCAGGTCCTTCCAGGATCCCGCCTGAGAAACCCGAGCTACGTTACACGTGGGACCCAATCTCCGCTGAGGAGATTGATGTCATCCAGGTCCCCGTGTCGTCATCACCCGGTCCAGACATGGTCACGGCGAGGCAGTGGCGCGCGGTGTCGTCATCTATCCGCGCGCTCCTCTATAATATCGTCATGCTCAGGGGGGGATTTCCTAGACAACTCCTGCAGAGCCGGACAATCTTCATCCCGAAGAAAAAGGTACCGGAGAACCCTGGGGACTACCGACCGATTTCGATCGGTTCGGTAGTGGTTCGACAACTACACCGCATCCTCGCTGTCCGCCTTAGATCAGCCAACCTAACCGACGATCGGCAGCGTGCCTTCATCGCGGCCGATGGTACGGCCGAGAATACGGCCGTCCTAGATTCCATCCTATGGACGGCCCGCACGCTGCGACGCGAGCTGCACGTGGCCACCCTCGATGTTGCTAAGGCATTCGACACGGTGAGCCACGCTGCGCTCGCGACGATCGTCGGACAGCTCGGCCTACCAGCTGGTCTGGTAAGCTATGTGGTCGAGCTGTATAAAGGTGCTACCACCAGGCTGGCGGCGGACAGAAGGATGTCCCAACCGGTACCTGTCCGGCGCGGAGTCCGGCAGGGAGATCCCCTCTCACCGATTCTCTTCAACCTGATCGCAAATAAAATCCTTGCGGTCGTGCCCTCTGAGGTCGGGTTCAACCTCGAAGGCGAGCAGGTTTCATGTCTCGCCTTCGCGGACGACCTGACCATCATAACTGCATCCAAATGGGGGATGCAGAGGGCACTTTTGAGGGTTGAGGAGACGGCAGCGAGCATGGGGCTGACACTCAATGCATCCAAATGCACTGCTCTGTCTTTGGTGCCTGCCGGTAAGGCGAAGAAGGTCAAGACCGTGGTCGAACCACTATTTCGGCTACGGGACGGCCCTCTGACCCAAACCGGCGTGCTCCAGAGATGGACGTATTTGGGTGGCGAGTTCAGCCCCGGGGGGCTTACAACTGTCGAGGCCGAGCTTGGAGCGGAGCTAAACTACATCACCAAAGCTCCGCTCAAGCCGCAGCAACGAATAACTATGCTGCGGCTCTTCCTGCTGCCCAGGGTCTACCACCTTCTGGCCCTGGGTAGGACTACGGCAGGAAGGCTCAAGTCCCTCGACACTCAAGTCAGGCGCGCCGTTCGCACCTGGCTTAGGCTCCCCGACGACACGGCGGTTGGTTATTTCCACGCCTCAGCGGTGGATGGCGGATTGGGTATTCCCTCCCTCACCACCCTTATCCCAGCAATGGTCATCAGCCGCCTTGGCGGACTAAACCAGAGCAGTCTCCCCGCGGCCCGGGCGGCATATGCGGGTCAAAGGGTCCAGCGAAAACTCGGCTGGGCCCGGCGCACGCTCCGCAAAACCGGGTTAACGGGAGACGACTCGTCGGCCAAGGCACGCCAGCAGCTGTGGGCAATGATTCTGCACGAGTCGGTGGACGGACAGGAGCTCCGGGAATCTTCCGCGAGCGTCCTGTCCAGTAACTGGGTCCACCACGGGACCGATTCCATCCCGGCCCGTGACTACGTGCAGTATCACCA
>NW_025791836.1:0-2500 GCF_021901455.1 Neodiprion lecontei
ATAAGCTAATAATTAAAAATATTCAGGATTTTTCTGATAATTATACATGATTCTGAAAAATTGGAATATTGTGGAAAAAATTTTTTTTCCAATTTTTTCTATTTTCAAAAGTAAATTGGAAATTATAATATACATATGTAAATATATATATATATATATATATATATATATTTCGTATACATACATATATATATATATAGATATATATATATATATGTATATGTACATTAATAAATATTTATATCATACATTAATATAATAAAATATAAATGAGAGAAATTGAGGTCAATAATGTAACAAAATGAAAAATGATTGTGATTGGAGAAAATTTTGAAAAAATAAAATGAAAAAAAAATTAGCGAATAACTAAAAATATTTAGGATTTTTCTGATAATTATACTTGATTTTAAAAATTTGAAATATTGTTAAAAAAATTTTTTTTCATCGATTTCGCTATTTTTAAAAGTAAATTGAAAATCATAATATACATATGTAAATATATATATATATATGTATATATATATATATATATATATATATATATGTATATGTATGTATAGATATATATGTATATGTATAATTATATAAATTCATATTATACATTTATATAATAGAATATAAATCAGGGTAATTGAGGTCAATAAAGAACCAAAATAAAAAATGATTGTAAACGGAAAAAATTATAAAAAAATGAAATAAAATAAAAAATAAGCAAATAATTAAAAATATTCAGGATTCTTCTGATAATTATACATGATTTCAAAAAATTGAAATATTGTCGGAAAAATTTTTTTTTCTTCAATTTCCCTATTTTTAAAAGTAAATTGAAAATTATAATATACATATGTGATATATAAATATATAAATATATGTATGTATATGTATGTATACATATATATATATATAGATATAAATGTATATATATATTTATGTATATGAATATTATACATGAATATAATAAAATATAAATGAGGGTAATTGAGGTCAATAATGTAACAGAATAAAAAATGATTGTGAATGGAGCAAATTTCAGAAAAATGAAACAAAATAGAAAATGAGCGAATAATTAAAAATATTTAGGAGTTTTCTGATGATTATACATGATTTTAAAAATTGAAATATTGTCGAAAAATTTTTTTTTTATTAATTTCCCTATTTTTGAAAGTAAATTGAAAATTAAGAAATACATATATATATTCATATACATATATATGTATATATAATGTATATATATATTCATGTATATTTGGATTACACATTGATATAATAATATATAAATGAGGGTAATTGAGGTAAATGATGTAACAAAATAAAAAATGATTGTGAATGGAAAAAATTTCAAAAAAATGAAATAAAATAAAAAATAAGCAAATAATTAAAAATATTCAGGATTTTTCTGATAATTATACATGATCCTGAAAAATTGAAATATTGTGGAAAAAATTGTTTTCTCAATTTCCCCATTTTTAAAAGTAAATTGAAAATTATAATATAAATGTGTAAATATATATGTATATTATATATATACATATATATATACATATATATATATATATATATAAAAATATGTATATGTATATATATATATAATATATATATACATATATATATGTATGTATACATATGTATACATATATATACACATAGATATACATGTATATGTATAATTATATATATTTATATTATACATTTATATAATAAAATATAAATCAGGGTAATTGAGGTCAATAATGTAACAAAATAAAAAATGATTGTGAACGGAAAAAATTATAATAAATCAAATGAAATAGAAAAAAAGCGAATAATGAAAAATATTGAGGAATTTTTCTGATGATTATACATAATTTTGAAAAATTGAAACATTGTGGAGAATATTTTTTTTTTTCAATTTTCCCCTTTTTGAAAGTAAACTGAAAATTATGATGTACATATGTAAATATATATATACATGTATATATATGTATATATATAGATATATATGTATATATATATTTATGTATATGTATATCATACATTAATATAATAAAATATAAATGAGGGTAATTGAGGTAAATGATGTAGCAAAATAAAAAATGATTGTGAACGGGAAAAATTATAAAAAAAATGAAATAAAATAAAAAATAAGCAAATAATTAAAAATATTCAGGATTCTTCTGATAATTATACATGATTTCAAAAAATTGAAATATTGTCGAAAAAATTTTTTTTTCATCAATTTCCCTATTTTTTAAAAGTAAATTGAAAATCATAATATACATATGTGAATATATATATATATGTGTATATATATATATATATATATATATATATATATATATATATGTATATATATACATATATATTTATATATATGTATGTATGTATATATATGTATACATATATATATATATATAGGGATATATGTATATGTATATTTATATATATCTATATTATACAATAATATAATAAAATATGAATGAGGGTAATCGAGTCAAATAATGTAACAAAATGAAAAATGATT